>NC_134644.1:67256807-67365896 GCF_030463565.1 Pelecanus crispus
ACTGCCCTTCCCACCGCACTCACAGCCAGACACCCCCCTGGCATCTCCCCTTGCCTTGCCTCCCACCACTCCCAAGACACATTCGCAAGCTCCCTCTCACTCTCGGCACAGACCAGCTCACAAAGTTAAAACATCCAGCCATTTCTCCCACACCAGAGCTCTAAGGGCTTAGAGCTCTTGCTGTTTCTGACCTTCCCTTGCCAGTGCTTTCACAGCCAAACATACACTAAGAATCTCCCCTTGCCTTGCCTCCCACCACTCCCAGGACACATTCGCAAGCTCACTCTCACTCTCGGCACAGACCAGCTCACAAAGTTAAAACATACAGCCATTTCTACCACACCAGAGCTCTAAGGGCTTAGAGCTCCTGCTGTTTCTGACCTTCCCTTGCCAGTGCTTTCACAGCCAAACATACACTAAGAATCTCCCCTTGCCTTGCCTCCCACCACTCCCAAGACACATTCGCAAGCTCACTCTCACTCGCGGCACAGACCAGCTCACAAAGTTAAAACATAAAGCCATGTTTCCCTCTTAATATTTCTAAGGGCTTAATGCTCTTGCTGGTCCTCACCTTCCCTTGCCAGCACTTTCACACCCAGACAGACACTGCGGATGTACTTTTGCCTTGCCTCCCAGCACTCTCAATACACATTCGCAAGCTCACTCTCACTCTTCGCACAGACCAGCTCACAAAGTGCAAACATGCAGCCATTTCTCCCACACCAGAGCTCTAAGGCCTAAGAGCTGGTGCTGTATTCAACTGCCCTTCCCACCGCACTCACAGCCAGACACCCCCCTGGCATCTCCCCTTGCCTTGCCTCCCACCACTCCCAAGACACATTCGCAAGCTCCCTCTCACTCTCGGCACAGACCAGCTCACAAAGTTAAAACATACAGCCTTTTCTACCACACCAGAGCTCTAAGGGCTTAGAGCTCCTGCTGTTTCTGACCTTCCCTTGCCAGTGCTTTCACAGCCAGACAGACACTAAAAATCTCCCCTTGCCTTGCCTCCCACCACTCCCAAGACACATTCGCAAGCTCCCTCTCACTCTCGGCACAGACCAGCTCACAAAGTTAAAACATCCAGCCATTTCTCCCACACCAGAGCTCTAAGGGCTTAGAGCTGGTGCTGTTTCTGACCTTCCCTTGCCAGTGCTTTCACAGCCAAACATACACTAAGAATCTCCCCTTGCCTTGCCTCCCACCACTCCCAAGACACATTCGCAAGCTCACTCTCACTCTCGGCACAGACCAGCTCACAAAGTTAAAACATACAGCCATTTCTCCCACACCAGAGCTCTAAGGCCTAAGAGCTCTTGCTGTTTCTGACCTTCCCTTGCGAGTGCTTTCACAGCCAAACATACACTAAGAATCTCCCCTTGCCTTGCCTCCCACCACTCCCAAGACACATTCGCAAGCTCACTCTCACTCGCGGCACAGACCAGCTCACAAAGTTAAAACATACAGCCATGTTTCCCTCTTGATATTTCTAAGGACTTAATGCTCTTGCTGGTCCTCACCTTCCCTTGCCAGCACTTTCACACCCAGACAGACACTGCGGATGTACTTTTGCCTTGCCTCCCAGCACTCTCAATACACATTCGCAAGCTCACTCTCACTCTTCGCACAGACCAGCTCACAAAGTTAAAACATACAGCCATTTCTCCCACACCAGAGCTCTATGGGCTTTGAGCTATTGCTGTTTCTGACCTTCCCTTGCCAGTGCTTTCACAGCCAAACATATATTAATATTCTCCACTTGCCTTGACTCCCACCACTCCCAAGACACATTCTCAAGCTCCCTCTCACTCTCGGCACAGACCAGCTCACAAAGTTAAAACATACAGCCATTTCTCCCACACCAGATCTCTAAGGCCTAAGAGCTCTTGCTGTTTCTGACCTTCCCTTGCCAGTGCTTTCACAGCCAAACATACACTAAGAATCTCCCCTTGCCTTGCCTCCCCACCACTCCCAAGACACATTCGCAAGCTCACTCTCACTCTCGGCACAGACCAGCTCACAAAGTTAAAACATACAGCCATGTTTCCCTCTTGATATTTCTAAGGACTTAATGCTCTTGCTGGTCCTCACCTTCCCTTGCCAGCACTTTCACACCCAGACAGACACTGCGGATGTACTTTTGCCTTGCCTCCCACCACTCTCACTACACATTCGCAAGCTCACTCTCACTCCGCACAGACCAGCTCACAAAGTGCAAACATGCAGCCATTTCTCCCACACCAGAGCTCTAAGGCCTAAGAGCTGGTGCTGTATTCAACTGCCCTTCCCACCGCACTCACAGCCAGACACCCCCCTGCATCTCCCCTTGCCTTGCCTCCCACCACTCCCAAGACACATTCGCAAGCTCACTCTCACTCTCGGCACAGACCAGCTCACAAAGTTAAAACATACAGCCATTTCTACCACACCAGAGCTCTAAGGGCTTAGAGCTCTTGCTGTTTCTGACCTTCCCTTGCCAGTGCTTTCACAGCCAAACATACACTAAGAATCTCCCCTTGCCTTGCCTCCCACCACTCCCAAGACACATTCTCAAGCTCCCTCTCACTCTCGGCACAGACCAGCTCACAAAGTTAAAACATACAGCCATTTCTCCCACACCAGAGCTCTAAGGGCTTAGAGCTCCTGCTGTTTCTGACCTTCCCTTGCCAGTGCTTTCACAGCCAAACATACACTAAGAATCTCCCCTTGCCTTGCCTCCCACCACTCCCCAAGACACATTCGCAAGCTCCCTCTCACTCTCGGCACAGACCAGCTCACAAAGTTAAAACATACAGCCATTTCTCCCACACCAGAGCTCTAAGGGCTTAGAGCTCTTGCTGTTTCTGACCTTCCCTTGCCAGTGCTTTCACAGCCAAACATACACTAAGAATCTCCCCTTGCCTTGCCTCCCACCACTCCCAAGACACATTCTCAAGCTCACTCTCACTCTCGGCACAGACCAGCTCACAAAGTTAAAACATACAGCCATGTTTCCCTCTTGATATTTCTAAGGGCTTAATGCTCTTGCTGGTCCTCACCTTCCCTTGCCAGCACTTTCACACCCAGACAGACACTGCGGATGTACTTTTGCCTTGCCTCCCAGCACTCTCAATACACATTCGAAAGCTCACTCTCACATTCGCACAGACCAGCTCACAAAGTGCAAACATGCAGCCATTTCTCCCACACCAGAGCTCTAAGGCCTGAGAGCTGGTGCTGTATTCAACTGCCCTTCCCACCGCACTCACAGCCAGACACCCCCCTGGCATCTCCCCTTGCCTTGCCTCCCACCACTCCCAAGACACATTCGCAAGCTCACTCTCACTCTCGGCACAGACCAGCTCACAAAGTTAAAACATACAGCCATTTCTCCCACACCAGAGCTCTAAGGGCTTAGAGCTCTTGCTGTTTCTGACCTTCCCTTGCCAGTGCTTTCACAGCCAAACATACACTAAGAATCTCCCCTTGCCTTGCCTCCCACCACTCCCAAGACACATTCGCAAGCTCACTCTCACTCGCGGCACAGACCAGCTCACAAAGTTAAAACATACAGCCATGTTTCCCTCTTAATATTTCTAAGGGCTTAATGCTCTTGCTGGTCCTCACCTTCCCTTGCCAGCACTTTCACACCCAGACAGACACTGCGGATGTACTTTTGCCTTGCCTCCCAGCACTCTCAATACACATTCGAAAGCTCACTCTCACATTCGCACAGACCAGCTCACAAAGTGCAAACATGCAGCCATTTCTCCCACACCAGAGCTCTAAGGCCTAAGAGCTGGTGCTGTATTCAACTGCCCTTCCCACCGCACTCACAGCCAGACACCCCCCTGGCATCTCCCCTTGCCTTGCCTCCCACCACTCCCAAGACACATTCGCAAGCTCCCTCTCACTCTCGGCACAGACCAGCTCACAAAGTTAAAACATACAGCCATTTCTACCACACCAGAGCTCTAAGGGCTTAGAGCTCCTGCTGTTTCTGACCTTCCCTTGCCAGTGCTTTCACAGCCAGACAGACACTAAGAATCTCCCCTTGCCTTGCCTCCCACCACTCCCAAGACACATTCGCAAGCTCACTCTCACTCTCGGCACAGACCAGCTCACAAAGTTTAAAACATCCAGCCATTTCTCCCACACCAGAGCTCTAAGGGCTTAGAGCTCTTGCTGTTTCTGACTTTCCCTTGCCAGTGCTTTCACAGCCAAACATACACTAAGAATCTCCCCTTGCCTTGCCTCCCACCACTCCCAAGACACATTCGCAAGCTCACTCTCACTCTCGGCACAGACCAGCTCACAAAGTTAAAACATACAGCCATTTCTACCACACCAGAGCTCTAAGGGCTTAGAGCTCCTGCTGTTTCTGACCTTCCCTTGCCAGTGCTTTCACAGCCAAACATACACTAAGAATCTCCCCTTGCCTTGCCTCCCACCACTCCCAAGACACATTCGCAAGCTCACTCTCACTCGCGGCACAGACCAGCTCACAAAGTTAAAACATACAGCCATGTTTCCCTCTTGATATTTCTAAGGACTTAATGCTCTTGCTGGTCCTCACCTTCCCTTGCCAGCACTTTCACACCCAGACAGACACTGCGGATGTACTTTTGCCTTGCCTCCCAGCACTCTCACTACACATTCGCAAGCTCACTCTCACTCCGCACACACCAGCTCACAAAGTGCAAACATGCAGCCATTTCTACCACACCAGAGCTCTATGGGCTTAGAGCTCTTGCTGTTTCTGACCTTCCCTTGCCAGTGCTTTCACAGCCAAACATATATTAATATTCTCCCCTTGCCTTGCCTCCCACCACTCCCAAGACACATTCTCAAGCTCCCTCTCACTCTCGGCACAGACCAGCTCACAAAGTTAAAACATACAGCCATTTCTCCCACACCAGATCTCTAAGGCCTAAGAGCTGGTGCTGTTTCTGACCTTCCCTTGCCAGTGCTTTCACAGCCAAACATACACTAAGAATCTCCCCTTGCCTTGCCTCCCACCACTCCCAAGACACATTCGCAAGCTCCCTCTCACTCTCGGCACAGACCAGCTCACAAAGTTAAAACATACAGCCATTTCTCCCACACCAGAGCTCTAAGGCCTAAGAGCTCCTGCCTTTTTCTGACCTTCCCTTGCCAGTGCTTTCACAGCCAAACATACACTAAGAATCTCCCCTTGCCTTGCCTCCCACCACTCCCAAGACACATTCGCAAGCTCACTCTCACTTGCGGCACAGACCAGCTCACAAAGTTAAAACATACAGCCATGTTTCCCTCTTGATATTTCTAAGGACTTAATGCTCTTGCTGGTCCTCACCTTCCCTTGCCAGCACTTTCACACCCAGACAGACACTGCGGATGTACTTTTGCCTTGCCTCCCAGCACTCTCAATACACATTCGCAAGCTCACTCTCACGCCGCACAGACCAGCTCACAAAGTGCAAACATGCAGCCATTTCTCCCACACCAGAGCTCTAATGCCTAAGAGCTGGTGCTGTATTCAACTGCCCTTCCCACCGCACTCACAGCCAGACACCCCCCCTGGCATCTCCCCTTGCCTTGCCTCCCACCACTCCCAAGACAAATTCTCAAGCTCCCTCTCACTCTCGGCACAGACCAGCTCACAAAGTTAAAACATACAGCCATTTCTACCACACCAGAGCTCTAAGGGCTTAGAGCTCTTGCTGTTTCTGACCTTCCCTTGCCAGTGCTTTCACAGCCAAACATACACTAAGAATCTCCCCTTGCCTTGCCTCCCACCACTCCCAAGACACATTCGCAAGCTCACTCTCACTCTCGGCACAGACCAGCTCACAAAGTTAAAACATACAGCCATTTCTCCCACACCAGAGCTCTAAGGGCTTAGAGCTCCTGCTGTTTCTGACCTTCCCTTGCCAGTGCTTTCACAGCCAAACATACACTAAGAATCTCCCCTTGCCTTGCCTCCCACCACTCCCAAGACACATTCGCAAGCTCACTCTCACTCTCGGCACAGACCAGCTCACAAAGTTAAAACATACAGCCATTTCTCCCACACCAGAGCTCTAAGGGCTTAGTGCTCCTGCTGTTTCTGACCTTCCCTTGCCAGTGCTTTCACAGCCAAACATACACTAAGAATCTCCCCTTGCCTTGCCTCCCACCACTCCCAAGACACATTCGCAAGCTCACTCTCACTCGCGGCACAGACCAGCTCACAAAGTTAAAACATAGAGCCATTTCTCCCACACCAGAGCTCTAAGGGCTTAGAGCTCCTGCTGTTTCTGACCTTCCCTTGCCAGTGCTTTCACAGCCAAACATACACTAAGAATCTCCCCTTGCCTTGCCTCGCACCACTCCCAAGACACATTCTCAAGCTCACTCACTCGCGGCACAGACCAGCTCACAAAGTTAAAACATACAGCCATGTTTCCCTCTTGATATTTCTAAGGGCTTAATGCTCTTGCTGGTCCTCACCTTCCCTTGCCAGCACTTTCACACCCAGACAGACACTGCGGATGTACTTTTGCCTTGCCTCCCAGCACTCTCAATACACATTCGCAAGCTCACTCTCACATTCGCACAGACCAGCTCACAAAGTGCAAACATGCAGCCATTTCTCCCACACCAGAGCTCTAAGGCCTAAGAGCTGGTGCTGTATTCAACTGCCCTTCCCACCGCACTCACAGCCAGACACCCCCCTGGCATCTCCCCTTGCCTTGCCTCCCACCACTCCCAAGACACATTCGCAAGCTCCCTCTCACTCTCGGCACAGACCCAGCTCACAAAGTTAAAACATCCAGCCATTTCTCCCACACCAGAGCTCTAAGGGCTTAGAGCTCTTGCTGTTTCTGACCTTCCCTTGCCAGTGCTTTCACAGCCAAACATACACTAAGAATCTCCCCTTGCCTTGCCTCCCACCACTCCCAGGACACATTCGCAAGCTCACTCTCACTCTCGGCACAGACCAGCTCACAAAGTTAAAACATACAGCCATTTCTACCACACCAGAGCTCTAAGGGCTTAGAGCTCCTGCTGTTTCTGACCTTCCCTTGCCAGTGCTTTCACAGCCAAACATACACTAAGAATCTCCCCTTGCCTTGCCTCCCACCACTCCCAAGACACATTCGCAAGCTCACTCTCACTCGCGGCACAGACCAGCTCACAAAGTTAAAACATAAAGCCATGTTTCCCTCTTAATATTTCTAAGGGCTTAATGCTCTTGCTGGTCCTCACCTTCCCTTGCCAGCACTTTCACACCCAGACAGACACTGCGGATGTACTTTTGCCTTGCCTCCCAGCACTCTCAATACACATTCGCAAGCTCACTCTCACTCTTCGCACAGACCAGCTCACAAAGTGCAAACATGCAGCCATTTCTCCCACACCAGAGCTCTAAGGCCTAAGAGCTGGTGCTGTATTCAACTGCCCTTCCCACCGCACTCACAGCCAGACACCCCCCTGGCATCTCCCCTTGCCTTGCCTCCCACCACTCCCAAGACACATTCGCAAGCTCCCTCTCACTCTCGGCACAGACCAGCTCACAAAGTTAAAACATACAGCCTTTTCTACCACACCAGAGCTCTAAGGGCTTAGAGCTCCTGCTGTTTCTGACCTTCCCTTGCCAGTGCTTTCACAGCCAGACAGACACTAAAAATCTCCCCTTGCCTTGCCTCCCACCACTCCCAAGACACATTCGCAAGCTCCCTCTCACTCTCGGCACAGACCAGCTCACAAAGTTAAAACATCCAGCCATTTCTCCCACACCAGAGCTCTAAGGGCTTAGAGCTGGTGCTGTTTCTGACCTTCCCTTGCCAGTGCTTTCACAGCCAAACATACACTAAGAATCTCCCCTTGCCTTGCCTCCCACCACTCCCAAGACACATTCGCAAGCTCACTCTCACTCTCGGCACAGACCAGCTCACAAAGTTAAAACATACAGCCATTTCTCCCACACCAGAGCTCTAAGGCCTAAGAGCTCTTGCTGTTTCTGACCTTCCCTTGCGAGTGCTTTCACAGCCAAACATACACTAAGAATCTCCCCTTGCCTTGCCTCCCACCACTCCCAAGACACATTCGCAAGCTCACTCTCACTCGCGGCACAGACCAGCTCACAAAGTTAAAACATACAGCCATGTTTCCCTCTTGATATTTCTAAGGACTTAATGCTCTTGCTGGTCCTCACCTTCCCTTGCCAGCACTTTCACACCCAGACAGACACTGCGGATGTACTTTTGCCTTGCCTCCCAGCACTCTCAATACACATTCGCAAGCTCACTCTCACTCTTCGCACAGACCAGCTCACAAAGTTAAAACATACAGCCATTTCTCCCACACCAGAGCTCTATGGGCTTTGAGCTATTGCTGTTTCTGACCTTCCCTTGCCAGTGCTTTCACAGCCAAACATATATTAATATTCTCCACTTGCCTTGACTCCCACCACTCCCAAGACACATTCTCAAGCTCCCTCTCACTCTCGGCACAGACCAGCTCACAAAGTTAAAACATACAGCCATTTCTCCCACACCAGATCTCTAAGGCCTAAGAGCTCTTGCTGTTTCTGACCTTCCCTTGCCAGTGCTTTCACAGCCAAACATACACTAAGAATCTCCCCTTGCCTTGCCTCCCACCACTCCCAAGACACATTCGCAAGCTCACTCTCACTCTCGGCACAGACCAGCTCACAAAGTTAAAACATACAGCCATGTTTCCCTCTTGATATTTCTAAGGACTTAATGCTCTTGCTGGTCCTCACCTTCCCTTGCCAGCACTTTCACACCCAGACAGACACTGCGGATGTACTTTTGCCTTGCCTCCCACCACTCTCACTACACATTCGCAAGCTCACTCTCACTCCGCACAGACCAGCTCACAAAGTGCAAACATGCAGCCATTTCTCCCACACCAGAGCTCTAAGGCCTAAGAGCTGGTGCTGTATTCAACTGCCCTTCCCACCGCACTCACAGCCAGACACCCCCCTGGCATCTCCCCTTGCCTTGCCTCCCACCACTCCCAAGACACATTCGCAAGCTCACTCTCACTCTCGGCACAGACCAGCTCACAAAGTTAAAACATACAGCCATTTCTACCACACCAGAGCTCTAAGGGCTTAGAGCTCTTGCTGTTTCTGACCTTCCCTTGCCAGTGCTTTCACAGCCAAACATACACTAAGAATCTCCCCTTGCCTTGCCTCCCACCACTCCCAAGACACATTCTCAAGCTCCCTCTCACTCTCGGCACAGACCAGCTCACAAAGTTAAAACATACAGCCATTTCTCCCACACCAGAGCTCTAAGGGCTTAGAGCTCCTGCTGTTTCTGACCTTCCCTTGCCAGTGCTTTCACAGCCAAACATACACTAAGAATCTCCCCTTGCCTTGCCTCCCACCACTCCCAAGACACATTCGCAAGCTCCCTCTCACTCTCGGCACAGACCAGCTCACAAAGTTAAAACATACAGCCATTTCTCCCACACCAGAGCTCTAAGGGCTTAGAGCTCTTGCTGTTTCTGACCTTCCCTTGCCAGTGCTTTCACAGCCAAACATACACTAAGAATCTCCCCTTGCCTTGCCTCCCACCACTCCCAAGACACATTCTCAAGCTCACTCTCACTCTCGGCACAGACCAGCTCACAAAGTTAAAACATACAGCCATGTTTCCCTCTTGATATTTCTAAGGGCTTAATGCTCTTGCTGGTCCTCACCTTCCCTTGCCAGCACTTTCACACCCAGACAGACACTGCGGATGTACTTTTGCCTTGCCTCCCAGCACTCTCAATACACATTCGAAAGCTCACTCTCACATTCGCACAGACCAGCTCACAAAGTGCAAACATGCGGCCATTTCTCCCACACCAGAGCTCTAAGGCCTAAGAGCTGGTGCTGTATTCAACTGCCCTTCCCACCGCACTCACAGCCAGACACCCCCCTGGCATCTCCCCTTGCCTTGCCTCCCACCACTCCCAAGACACATTCGCAAGCTCACTCTCACTCTCGGCACAGACCAGATCACAAAGTTAAAACATACAGCCATTTCTCCCACACCAGAGCTCTAAGGGCTTAGAGCTGGTGCTGTTTCTGACCTTCCCTTGCCAGTGCTTTCACAGCCAAACATACACTAAGAATCTCCCCTTGCCTTGCCTCGCACCACTCCCAAGACACATTCGCAAGCTCACTCTCACTCTCGGCACAGACCAGCTCACAAAGTTAAAACATACAGCCATGTTTCCCTCTTAATATTTCTAAGGGCTTAATGCTCTTGCTGGTCCTCACCTTCCCTTGCCAGCACTTTCACACCCAGACAGACACTGCGGATGTACTTTTGCCTTGCCTCCCAGCACTCTCAATACACATTCGAAAGCTCACTCTCACATTCGCACAGACCAGCTCACAAAGTGCAAACATGCAGCCATTTCTCCCACACCAGAGCTCTAAGGCCTAAGAGCTGGTGCTGTATTCAACTGCCCTTCCCACCGCACTCACAGCCAGACACCCCCCTGGCATCTCCCCTTGCCTTGCCTCCCACCACTCCCAAGACACATTCGCAAGCTCACTCTCACTCTCGGCACAGACCAGCTCACAAAGTTAAAACATACAGCCATGTTTCCCTCTTGATATTTCTAAGGGCTTAATGCTCTTGCTGGTCCTCACCTTCCCTTGCCAGCACTTTCACACCCAGACAGACACTGCGGATGTACTTTTGCCTTGCCTCCCAGCACTCTCAATACACATTCGCAAGCTCACTCTCACATTCGCACAGACCAGCTCACAAAGTGCAAACATGCAGCCATTTCTCCCACACCAGAGCTCTAAGGCCTAAGAGCTGGTGCTGTATTCAACTGCCCTTCCCACCGCACTCACAGCCAGACACCCCCCTGGCATCTCCCCTTGCCTTGCCTCCCACCACTCCCAAGACACATTCGCAAGCTCCCTCTCACTCTCGGCACAGACCAGCTCACAAAGTTAAAACATCCAGCCATTTCTCCCACACCAGAGCTCTAAGGGCTTAGAGCTCTTGCTGTTTCTGACCTTCCCTTGCCAGTGCTTTCACAGCCAAACATACACTAAGAATCTCCCCTTGCCTTGCCTCCCACCACTCCCAAGACACATTCTCAAGCTCACTCTCACTCTCGGCACAGACCAGATCACAAAGTTAAAACATACAGCCATTTCTCCCACACCAGAGATCTAAGGGCTTAGAGCTCTTGCTGTTTCTGACCTTCCCTTGCCAGTGCTTTCACAGCCAAACATACACTAAGAATCTCCCCTTGCCTTGCCTCCCACCACTCCCAAGACACATTCGCAAGCTCACTCTCACTCTCGGCACAGACCAGCTCACAAAGTTAAAACATACAGCCATTTCTCCCACACCAGAGCTCTAAGGGCTTAGAGCTCCTGCTGTTTCTGACCTTCCCTTGCCAGTGCTTTCACAGCCAAACATACACTAAGAATCTCCCCTTGCCTTGCCTCCCACCACTCCCAAGACACATTCGCAAGCTCACTCTCACTCGCGGCACAGACCAGCTCACAAAGTTAAAACATAAAGCCATGTTTCCCTCTTGATATTTCTAAGGACTTAATGCTCTTGCTGGTCCTCACCTTCCCTTGCCAGCACTTTCACACCCAGACAGACACTGCGGATGTACTTTTGCCTTGCCTCCCAGCACTCTCAATACACATTCGCAAGCTCACTCTCACTCTTCGCACAGACCAGCTCACAAAGTGCAAACATGCAGCCATTTCTCCCACACCAGAGCTCTAAGGCCTAAGAGCTGGTGCTGTATTCAACTGCCCTTCCCACCGCACTCACAGCCAGACACCCCCCTGGCATCTCCCCTTGCCTTGCCTCCCACCACTCCCAAGACACATTCTCAAGCTCACTCTCACTCTCGGCACAGACCAGCTCACAAAGTTAAAACATACAGCCATTTCTCCCACACCAGAGCTCTAAGGGCTTAGAGCTCTTGCTGTTTCTGACCTTCCCTTGCCAGTGCTTTCACAGCCAAACATACACTAAGAATCTCCCCTTGCCTTGCCTCCCACCACTCCCAAGACACATTCGCAAGCTCACTCTCACTCGCGGCACAGACCAGCTCACAAAGTTAAAACATACAGCCATGTTTCCCTCTTAATATTTCTAAGGGCTTAATGCTCTTGCTGGTCCTCACCTTCCCTTGCCAGCACTTTCACACCCAGACAGACACTGCGGATGTACTTTTGCCTTGCCTCCCAGCACTCTCAATACACATTCGCAAGCTCACTCTCACATTCGCACAGACCAGCTCACAAAGTGCAAACATGCAGCCATTTCTCCCACACCAGAGCTCTAAGGCCTAAGAGCTGGTGCTGTATTCAACTGCCCTTCCCACCGCACTCACAGCCAGACACCCCCCTGGCATCTCCCCTTGCCTTGCCTCCCACCACTCCCAAGACACATTCGCAAGCTCCCTCTCACTCTCGGCACAGACCAGCTCACAAAGTTAAAACATACAGCCATTTCTACCACACCAGAGCTCTAAGGGCTTAGAGCTCCTGCTGTTTCTGACCTTCCCTTGCCAGTGCTTTCACAGCCAGACAGACACTAAGAATCTCCCCTTGCCTTGCCTCCCACCACTCCCAAGACACATTCGCAAGCTCACTCTCACTCTCGGCACAGACCAGCTCACAAAGTTAAAACATCCAGCCATTTCTCCCACACCAGAGCTCTAAGGGCTTAGAGCTCTTGCTGTTTCTGACTTTCCCTTGCCAGTGCTTTCACAGCCAAACATACACTAAGAATCTCCCCTTGCCTTGCCTCCCACCACTCCCAAGACACATTCGCAAGCTCACTCTCACTCTCGGCACAGACCAGATCACAAAGTTAAAACATACAGCCATTTCTCCCACACCAGAGCTCTAAGGGCTTAGAGCTCCTGCTGTTTCTGACCTTCCCTTGCCAGTGCTTTCACAGCCAAACATACACTAAGAATCTCCCCTTGCCTTGCCTCCCACCACTCCCAAGACACATTCGCAAGCTCACTCTCACTCGCGGCACAGACCAGCTCACAAAGTTAAAACATACAGCCATGTTTCCCTCTTGATATTTCTAAGGACTTAATGCTCTTGCTGGTCCTCACCTTCCCTTGCCAGCACTTTCACACCCAGACAGACACTGCGGATGTACTTTTGCCTTGCCTCCCAGCACTCTCACTACACATTCGCAAGCTCACTCTCACTCCGCACACACCAGCTCACAAAGTGCAAACATGCAGCCATTTCTACCACACCAGAGCTCTATGGGCTTAGAGCTCTTGCTGTTTCTGACCTTCCCTTGCCAGTGCTTTCACAGCCAAACATATATTAATATTCTCCCCTTGCCTTGCCTCCCACCACTCCCAAGACACATTCTCAAGCTCCCTCTCACTCTCGGCACAGACCAGCTCACAAAGTTAAAACATACAGCCATTTCTGCCACACCAGATCTCTAAGGCCTAAGAGCTGGTGCTGTTTCTGACCTTCCCTTGCCAGTGCTTTCACAGCCAAACATACACTAAGAATCTCCCCTTGCCTTGCCTCCCACCACTCCCAAGACACATTCGCAAGCTCCCTCTCACTCGCGGCACAGACCAGCTCACAAAGTTAAAACATACAGCCATTTCTCCCACACCAGAGCTCTAAGGCCTAAGAGCTCCTGCTTTTTCTGACCTTCCCTTGCCAGTGCTTTCACAGCCAAACATACACTAAGAATCTCCCCTTGCCTTGCCTCCCACCACTCCCAAGACACATTCGCAAGCTCACTCTCACTTGCGGCACAGACCAGCTCACAAAGTTAAAACATACAGCCATGTTTCCCTCTTGATATTTCTAAGGACTTAATGCTCTTGCTGGTCCTCACCTTCCCTTGCCAGCACTTTCACACCCAGACAGACACTGCGGATGTACTTTTGCCTTGCCTCCCAGCACTCTCAATACACATTCGCAAGCTCACTCTCACGCCGCACAGACCAGCTCACAAAGTGCAAACATGCAGCCATTTCTCCCACACCAGAGCTCTAATGCCTAAGAGCTGGTGCTGTATTCAACTGCCCTTCCCACCGCACTCACAGCCAGACACCCCCCTGGCATCTCCCCTTGCCTTGCCTCCCACCACTCCCAAGACAAATTCTCAAGCTCCCTCTCACTCTCGGCACAGACCAGCTCACAAAGTTAAAACATACAGCCATTTCTACCACACCAGAGCTCTAAGGGCTTAGAGCTCTTGCTGTTTCTGACCTTCCCTTGCCAGTGCTTTCACAGCCAAACATACACTAAGAATCTCCCCTTGCCTTGCCTCCCACCACTCCCAAGACACATTCGCAAGCTCACTCTCACTCTCGGCACAGACCAGCTCACAAAGTTAAAACATACAGCCATTTCTCCCACACCAGAGCTCTAAGGGCTTAGAGCTCCTGCTGTTTCTGACCTTCCCTTGCCAGTGCTTTCACAGCCAAACATACACTAAGAATCTCCCCTTGCCTTGCCTCCCACCACTCCCAAGACACATTCGCAAGCTCACTCTCACTCTCGGCACAGACCAGCTCACAAAGTTAAAACATACAGCCATTTCTCCCACACCAGAGCTCTAAGGGCTTAGTGCTCCTGCTGTTTCTGACCTTCCCTTGCCAGTGCTTTCACAGCCAAACATACACTAAGAATCTCCCCTTGCCTTGCCTCCCACCACTCC
Organism: Pelecanus crispus; assembly: GCF_030463565.1. Lineage (NCBI taxonomy): Eukaryota > Metazoa > Chordata > Aves > Pelecaniformes > Pelecanidae > Pelecanus > Pelecanus crispus. Next base: position 67,271,480 of record NC_134644.1, read on the forward strand.
CAAGACACATTCGCAAGCTCACTCTCACTCGCGGCACAGACCAGCTCACAAAGTTAAAACATAGAGCCATTTCTCCCACACCAGAGCTCTAAGGGCTTAGAGCTCCTGCTGTTTCTGACCTTCCCTTGCCAGTGCTTTCACAGCCAAACATACACTAAGAATCTCCCCTTGCCTTGCCTCGCACCACTCCCAAGACACATTCTCAAGCTCACTCACTCGCGGCACAGACCAGCTCACAAAGTTAAAACATACAGCCATGTTTCCCTCTTGATATTTCTAAGGGCTTAATGCTCTTGCTGGTCCTCACCTTCCCTTGCCAGCACTTTCACACCCAGACAGACACTGCGGATGTACTTTTGCCTTGCCTCCCAGCACTCTCAATACACATTCGCAAGCTCACTCTCACATTCGCACAGACCAGCTCACAAAGTGCAAACATGCAGCCATTTCTCCCACACCAGAGCTCTAAGGCCTAAGAGCTGGTGCTGTATTCAACTGCCCTTCCCACCGCACTCACAGCCAGACACCCCCCTGGCATCTCCCCTTGCCTTGCCTCCCACCACTCCCAAGACACATTCGCAAGCTCCCTCTCACTCTCGGCACAGACCAGCTCACAAAGTTAAAACATCCAGCCATTTCTCCCACACCAGAGCTCTAAGGGCTTAGAGCTCTTGCTGTTTCTGACCTTCCCTTGCCAGTGCTTTCACAGCCAAACATACACTAAGAATCTCCCCTTGCCTTGCCTCCCACCACTCCCAGGACACATTCGCAAGCTCACTCTCACTCTCGGCACAGACCAGCTCACAAAGTTAAAACATACAGCCATTTCTACCACACCAGAGCTCTAAGGGCTTAGAGCTCCTGCTGTTTCTGACCTTCCCTTGCCAGTGCTTTCACAGCCAAACATACACTAAGAATCTCCCCTTGCCTTGCCTCCCACCACTCCCAAGACACATTCGCAAGCTCACTCTCACTCGCGGCACAGACCAGCTCACAAAGTTAAAACATAAAGCCATGTTTCCCTCTTAATATTTCTAAGGGCTTAATGCTCTTGCTGGTCCTCACCTTCCCTTGCCAGCACTTTCACACCCAGACAGACACTGCGGATGTACTTTTGCCTTGCCTCCCAGCACTCTCAATACACATTCGCAAGCTCACTCTCACTCTTCGCACAGACCAGCTCACAAAGTGCAAACATGCAGCCATTTCTCCCACACCAGAGCTCTAAGGCCTAAGAGCTGGTGCTGTATTCAACTGCCCTTCCCACCGCACTCACAGCCAGACACCCCCCTGGCATCTCCCCTTGCCTTGCCTCCCACCACTCCCAAGACACATTCGCAAGCTCCCTCTCACTCTCGGCACAGACCAGCTCACAAAGTTAAAACATACAGCCTTTTCTACCACACCAGAGCTCTAAGGGCTTAGAGCTCCTGCTGTTTCTGACCTTCCCTTGCCAGTGCTTTCACAGCCAGACAGACACTAAAAATCTCCCCTTGCCTTGCCTCCCACCACTCCCAAGACACATTCGCAAGCTCCCTCTCACTCTCGGCACAGACCAGCTCACAAAGTTAAAACATCCAGCCATTTCTCCCACACCAGAGCTCTAAGGGCTTAGAGCTGGTGCTGTTTCTGACCTTCCCTTGCCAGTGCTTTCACAGCCAAACATACACTAAGAATCTCCCCTTGCCTTGCCTCCCACCACTCCCAAGACACATTCGCAAGCTCACTCTCACTCTCGGCACAGACCAGCTCACAAAGTTAAAACATACAGCCATTTCTCCCACACCAGAGCTCTAAGGCCTAAGAGCTCTTGCTGTTTCTGACCTTCCCTTGCGAGTGCTTTCACAGCCAAACATACACTAAGAATCTCCCCTTGCCTTGCCTCCCACCACTCCCAAGACACATTCGCAAGCTCACTCTCACTCGCGGCACAGACCAGCTCACAAAGTTAAAACATACAGCCATGTTTCCCTCTTGATATTTCTAAGGACTTAATGCTCTTGCTGGTCCTCACCTTCCCTTGCCAGCACTTTCACACCCAGACAGACACTGCGGATGTACTTTTGCCTTGCCTCCCAGCACTCTCAATACACATTCGCAAGCTCACTCTCACTCTTCGCACAGACCAGCTCACAAAGTTAAAACATACAGCCATTTCTCCCACACCAGAGCTCTATGGGCTTTGAGCTATTGCTGTTTCTGACCTTCCCTTGCCAGTGCTTTCACAGCCAAACATATATTAATATTCTCCACTTGCCTTGACTCCCACCACTCCCAAGACACATTCTCAAGCTCCCTCTCACTCTCGGCACAGACCAGCTCACAAAGTTAAAACATACAGCCATTTCTCCCACACCAGATCTCTAAGGCCTAAGAGCTCTTGCTGTTTCTGACCTTCCCTTGCCAGTGCTTTCACAGCCAAACATACACTAAGAATCTCCCCTTGCCTTGCCTCCCACCACTCCCAAGACACATTCGCAAGCTCACTCTCACTCTCGGCACAGACCAGCTCACAAAGTTAAAACATACAGCCATGTTTCCCTCTTGATATTTCTAAGGACTTAATGCTCTTGCTGGTCCTCACCTTCCCTTGCCAGCACTTTCACACCCAGACAGACACTGCGGATGTACTTTTGCCTTGCCTCCCACCACTCTCACTACACATTCGCAAGCTCACTCTCACTCCGCACAGACCAGCTCACAAAGTGCAAACATGCAGCCATTTCTCCCACACCAGAGCTCTAAGGCCTAAGAGCTGGTGCTGTATTCAACTGCCCTTCCCACCGCACTCACAGCCAGACACCCCCCTGGCATCTCCCCTTGCCTTGCCTCCCACCACTCCCAAGACACATTCGCAAGCTCACTCTCACTCTCGGCACAGACCAGCTCACAAAGTTAAAACATACAGCCATTTCTACCACACCAGAGCTCTAAGGGCTTAGAGCTCTTGCTGTTTCTGACCTTCCCTTGCCAGTGCTTTCACAGCCAAACATACACTAAGAATCTCCCCTTGCCTTGCCTCCCACCACTCCCAAGACACATTCTCAAGCTCCCTCTCACTCTCGGCACAGACCAGCTCACAAAGTTAAAACATACAGCCATTTCTCCCACACCAGAGCTCTAAGGGCTTAGAGCTCCTGCTGTTTCTGACCTTCCCTTGCCAGTGCTTTCACAGCCAAACATACACTAAGAATCTCCCCTTGCCTTGCCTCCCACCACTCCCAAGACACATTCGCAAGCTCACTCTCACTCTCGGCACAGACCAGCTCACAAAGTTAAAACATACAGCCATTTCTCCCACACCAGAGCTCTAAGGGCTTAGAGCTCTTGCTGTTTCTGACCTTCCCTTGCCAGTGCTTTCACAGCCAAACATACACTAAGAATCTCCCCTTGCCTTGCCTCCCACCACTCCCAAGACACATTCTCAAGCTCACTCTCACTCTCGGCACAGACCAGCTCACAAAGTTAAAACATACAGCCATGTTTCCCTCTTGATATTTCTAAGGGCTTAATGCTCTTGCTGGTCCTCACCTTCCCTTGCCAGCACTTTCACACCCAGACAGACACTGCGGATGTACTTTTGCCTTGCCTCCCAGCACTCTCAATACACATTCGAAAGCTCACTCTCACATTCGCACAGACCAGCTCACAAAGTGCAAACATGCGGCCATTTCTCCCACACCAGAGCTCTAAGGCCTAAGAGCTGGTGCTGTATTCAACTGCCCTTCCCACCGCACTCACAGCCAGACACCCCCCTGGCATCTCCCCTTGCCTTGCCTCCCACCACTCCCAAGACACATTCGCAAGCTCACTCTCACTCTCGGCACAGACCAGATCACAAAGTTAAAACATACAGCCATTTCTCCCACACCAGAGCTCTAAGGGCTTAGAGCTGGTGCTGTTTCTGACCTTCCCTTGCCAGTGCTTTCACAGCCAAACATACACTAAGAATCTCCCCTTGCCTTGCCTCGCACCACTCCCAAGACACATTCGCAAGCTCACTCTCACTCTCGGCACAGACCAGCTCACAAAGTTAAAACATACAGCCATGTTTCCCTCTTAATATTTCTAAGGGCTTAATGCTCTTGCTGGTCCTCACCTTCCCTTGCCAGCACTTTCACACCCAGACAGACACTGCGGATGTACTTTTGCCTTGCCTCCCAGCACTCTCAATACACATTCGAAAGCTCACTCTCACATTCGCACAGACCAGCTCACAAAGTGCAAACATGCAGCCATTTCTCCCACACCAGAGCTCTAAGGCCTAAGAGCTGGTGCTGTATTCAACTGCCCTTCCCACCGCACTCACAGCCAGACACCCCCCTGGCATCTCCCCTTGCCTTGCCTCCCACCACTCCCAAGACACATTCGCAAGCTCACTCTCACTCTCGGCACAGACCAGCTCACAAAGTTAAAACATACAGCCATGTTTCCCTCTTGATATTTCTAAGGGCTTAATGCTCTTGCTGGTCCTCACCTTCCCTTGCCAGCACTTTCACACCCAGACAGACACTGCGGATGTACTTTTGCCTTGCCTCCCAGCACTCTCAATACACATTCGCAAGCTCACTCTCACATTCGCACAGACCAGCTCACAAAGTGCAAACATGCAGCCATTTCTCCCACACCAGAGCTCTAAGGCCTAAGAGCTGGTGCTGTATTCAACTGCCCTTCCCACCGCACTCACAGCCAGACACCCCCCTGGCATCTCCCCTTGCCTTGCCTCCCACCACTCCCAAGACACATTCGCAAGCTCCCTCTCACTCTCGGCACAGACCAGCTCACAAAGTTAAAACATCCAGCCATTTCTCCCACACCAGAGCTCTAAGGGCTTAGAGCTCTTGCTGTTTCTGACCTTCCCTTGCCAGTGCTTTCACAGCCAAACATACACTAAGAATCTCCCCTTGCCTTGCCTCCCACCACTCCCAAGACACATTCTCAAGCTCACTCTCACTCTCGGCACAGACCAGATCACAAAGTTAAAACATACAGCCATTTCTCCCACACCAGAGATCTAAGGGCTTAGAGCTCTTGCTGTTTCTGACCTTCCCTTGCCAGTGCTTTCACAGCCAAACATACACTAAGAATCTCCCCTTGCCTTGCCTCCCACCACTCCCAAGACACATTCGCAAGCTCACTCTCACTCTCGGCACAGACCAGCTCACAAAGTTAAAACATACAGCCATTTCTCCCACACCAGAGCTCTAAGGGCTTAGAGCTCCTGCTGTTTCTGACCTTCCCTTGCCAGTGCTTTCACAGCCAAACATACACTAAGAATCTCCCCTTGCCTTGCCTCCCACCACTCCCAAGACACATTCGCAAGCTCACTCTCACTCGCGGCACAGACCAGCTCACAAAGTTAAAACATAAAGCCATGTTTCCCTCTTGATATTTCTAAGGACTTAATGCTCTTGCTGGTCCTCACCTTCCCTTGCCAGCACTTTCACACCCAGACAGACACTGCGGATGTACTTTTGCCTTGCCTCCCAGCACTCTCAATACACATTCGCAAGCTCACTCTCACTCTTCGCACAGACCAGCTCACAAAGTGCAAACATGCAGCCATTTCTCCCACACCAGAGCTCTAAGGCCTAAGAGCTGGTGCTGTATTCAACTGCCCTTCCCACCGCACTCACAGCCAGACACCCCCCTGGCATCTCCCCTTGCCTTGCCTCCCACCACTCCCAAGACACATTCGCAAGCTCACTCTCACTCTCGGCACAGACCAGCTCACAAAGTTAAAACATACAGCCATTTCTCCCACACCAGAGCTCTAAGGGCTTAGAGCTCTTGCTGTTTCTGACCTTCCCTTGCCAGTGCTTTCACAGCCAAACATACACTAAGAATCTCCCCTTGCCTTGCCTCCCACCACTCCCAAGACACATTCGCAAGCTCACTCTCACTCGCGGCACAGACCAGCTCACAAAGTTAAAACATACAGCCATGTTTCCCTCTTAATATTTCTAAGGGCTTAATGCTCTTGCTGGTCCTCACCTTCCCTTGCCAGCACTTTCACACCCAGACAGACACTGCGGATGTACTTTTGCCTTGCCTCCCAGCACTCTCAATACACATTCGCAAGCTCACTCTCACATTCGCACAGACCAGCTCACAAAGTGCAAACATGCAGCCATTTCTCCCACACCAGAGCTCTAAGGCCTAAGAGCTGGTGCTGTATTCAACTGCCCTTCCCACCGCACTCACAGCCAGACACCCCCCTGGCATCTCCCCTTGCCTTGCCTCCCACCACTCCCAAGACACATTCGCAAGCTCACTCTCACTCTCGGCACAGACCAGCTCACAAAGTTAAAACATACAGCCATGTTTCCCTCTTGATATTTCTAAGGGCTTAATGCTCTTGCTGGTCCTCACCTTCCCTTGCCAGCACTTTCACACCCAGACAGACACTGCGGATGTACTTTTGCCTTGCCTCCCAGCACTCTCAATACACATTCGCAAGCTCACTCTCACATTCGCACAGACCAGCTCACAAAGTGCAAACATGCAGCCATTTCTCCCACACCAGAGCTCTAAGGCCTAAGAGCTGGTGCTGTATTCAACTGCCCTTCCCACCGCACTCACAGCCAGACACCCCCCTGGCATCTCCCCTTGCCTTGCCTCCCACCACTCCCAAGACACATTCGCAAGCTCCCTCTCACTCTCGGCACAGACCAGCTCACAAAGTTAAAACATCCAGCCATTTCTCCCACACCAGAGCTCTAAGGGCTTAGAGCTCTTGCTGTTTCTGACCTTCCCTTGCCAGTGCTTTCACAGCCAAACATACACTAAGAATCTCCCCTTGCCTTGCCTCCCACCACTCCCAAGACACATTCTCAAGCTCACTCTCACTCTCGGCACAGACCAGATCACAAAGTTAAAACATACAGCCATTTCTCCCACACCAGAGATCTAAGGGCTTAGAGCTCTTGCTGTTTCTGACCTTCCCTTGCCAGTGCTTTCACAGCCAAACATACACTAAGAATCTCCCCTTGCCTTGCCTCCCACCACTCCCAAGACACATTCGCAAGCTCACTCTCACTCTCGGCACAGACCAGCTCACAAAGTTAAAACATACAGCCATTTCTCCCACACCAGAGCTCTAAGGGCTTAGAGCTCCTGCTGTTTCTGACCTTCCCTTGCCAGTGCTTTCACAGCCAAACATACACTAAGAATCTCCCCTTGCCTTGCCTCCCACCACTCCCAAGACACATTCGCAAGCTCACTCTCACTCGCGGCACAGACCAGCTCACAAAGTTAAAACATAAAGCCATGTTTCCCTCTTGATATTTCTAAGGACTTAATGCTCTTGCTGGTCCTCACCTTCCCTTGCCAGCACTTTCACACCCAGACAGACACTGCGGATGTACTTTTGCCTTGCCTCCCAGCACTCTCAATACACATTCGCAAGCTCACTCTCACTCTTCGCACAGACCAGCTCACAAAGTGCAAACATGCAGCCATTTCTCCCACACCAGAGCTCTAAGGCCTAAGAGCTGGTGCTGTATTCAACTGCCCTTCCCACCGCACTCACAGCCAGACACCCCCCTGGCATCTCCCCTTGCCTTGCCTCCCACCACTCCCAAGACACATTCGCAAGCTCACTCTCACTCTCGGCACAGACCAGCTCACAAAGTTAAAACATACAGCCATTTCTCCCACACCAGAGCTCTAAGGGCTTAGAGCTCTTGCTGTTTCTGACCTTCCCTTGCCAGTGCTTTCACAGCCAAACATACACTAAGAATCTCCCCTTGCCTTGCCTCCCACCACTCCCAAGACACATTCGCAAGCTCACTCTCACTCGCGGCACAGACCAGCTCACAAAGTTAAAACATACAGCCATGTTTCCCTCTTGATATTTCTAAGGACTTAATGCTCTTGCTGGTCCTCACCTTCCCTTGCCAGCACTTTCACACCCAGACAGACACTGCGGATGTACTTTTGCCTTGCCTCCCAGCACTCTCAATACACATTCGCAAGCTCACTCTCACTCTTCGCACAGACCAGCTCACAAAGTGCAAACATGCAGCCATTTCTCCCACACCAGAGCTCTAAGGCCTGAGAGCTGGTGCTGTATTCAACTGCCCTTCCCACCGCACTCACAGCCAGACACCCCCCTGGCATCTCCCCTTGCCTTGCCTCCCACCACTCCCAAGACACATTCGCAAGCTCCCTCTCACTCTCGGCACAGACCAGCTCACAAAGTTAAAACATACAGCCATTTCTACCACACCAGAGCTCTAAGGGCTTAGAGCTCCTGCTGTTTCTGACCTTCCCTTGCCAGTGCTTTCACAGCCAGACAGACACTAAGAATCTCCCCTTGCCTTGCCTCCCACCACTCCCAAGACACATTCGCAAGCTCACTCTCACTCTCGGCACAGACCAGCTCACAAAGTTAAAACATACAGCCATTTCTCCCACACCAGAGCTCTAAGGGCTTAGAGCTCTTGCTGTTTCTGACTTTCCCTTGCCAGTGCTTTCACAGCCAAACATACACTAAGAATCTCCCCTTGCCTTGCCTCCCACCACTCCCAAGACACATTCTCAAGCTCACTCTCACTCTCGGCACAGACCAGCTCACAAAGTTAAAACATACAGCCATTTCTCCCACACCAGAGCTCTAAGGGCTTAGAGCTCCTGCTGTTTCTGACCTTCCCTTGCCAGTGCTTTCACAGCCAAACATACACTAAGAATCTCCCCTTGCCTTGCCTCCCACCACTCCCAAGACACATTCGCAAGCTCACTCTCACTCGCGGCACAGACCAGCTCACAAAGTTAAAACATACAGCCATGTTTCCCTCTTGATATTTCTAAGGACTTAATGCTCTTGCTGGTCCTCACCTTCCCTTGCCAGCACTTTCACACCCAGACAGACACTGCGGATGTACTTTTGCCTTGCCTCCCAGCACTCTCAATACACATTCGCAAGCTCACTCTCACTCCGCACACACCAGCTCACAAAGTGCAAACATGCAGCCATTTCTACCACACCAGAGCTCTATGGGCTTAGAGCTCTTGCTGTTTCTGACCTTCCCTTGCCAGTGCTTTCACAGCCAAACATATATTAATATTCTCCCCTTGCCTTGACTCCCACCACTCCCAAGACACATTCTCAAGCTCCCTCTCACTCTCGGCACAGACCAGCTCACAAAGTTAAAACATACAGCCATTTCTCCCACACCAGAGCTCTAAGGCCTAAGAGCTCTTGCTGTTTCTGACCTTCCCTTGCCAGTGCTTTCACAGCCAAACATACACTAAGAATCTCCCCTTGCCTTGCCTCCCACCACTCCCAAGACACATTCGCAAGCTCACTCTCACTCGCGGCACAGACCAGCTCACAAAGTTAAAACATACAGCCATGTTTCCCTCTTGATATTTCTAAGGACTTAATGCTCTTGCTGGTCCTCACCTTCCCTTGCCAGCACTTTCACACCCAGACAGACACTGCGGATGTACTTTTGCCTTGCCTCCCACCACTCTCACTACACATTCGCAAGCTCACTCTCACTCCGCACAGACCAGCTCACAAAGTGCAAACATGCAGCCATTTCTCCCACACCAGAGCTCTAAGGCCTAAGAGCTGGTGCTGTATTCAACTGCCCTTCCCACCGCACTCACAGCCAGACACCCCCCTGGCATCTCCCCTTGCCTTGCCTCCCACCACTCCCAAGACACATTCGCAAGCTCACTCTCACTCTCGGCACAGACCAGCTCACAAAGTTAAAACATACAGCCATTTCTACCACACCAGAGCTCTAAGGGCTTAGAGCTCTTGCTGTTTCTGACCTTCCCTTGCCAGTGCTTTCACAGCCAAACATACACTAAGAATCTCCCCTTGCCTTGCCTCCCACCACTCCCAAGACACATTCTCAAGCTCCCTCTCACTCTCGGCACAGACCAGCTCACAAAGTTAAAACATACAGCCATTTCTACCACACCAGAGCTCTAAGGGCTTAGAGCTCCTGCTGTTTCTGACCTTCCCTTGCCAGTGCTTTCACAGCCAAACATACACTAAGAATCTCCCCTTGCCTTGCCTCCCACCACTCCCAAGACACATTCGCAAGCTCACTCTCACTCTCGGCACAGACCAGCTCACAAAGTTAAAACATACAGCCATTTCTCCCACACCAGAGCTCTAAGGGCTTAGAGCTCTTGCTGTTTCTGACCTTCCCTTGCCAGTGCTTTCACAGCCAAACATACACTAAGAATCTCCCCTTGCCTTGCCTCCCACCACTCCCAAGACACATTCGCAAGCTCACTCTCACTCTCGGCACAGACCAGCTCACAAAGTTAAAACATACAGCCATGTTTCCCTCTTGATATTTCTAAGGGCTTAATGCTCTTGCTGGTCCTCACCTTCCCTTGCCAGCACTTTCACACCCAGACAGACACTGCGGATGTACTTTTGCCTTGCCTCCCACCACTCTCAATACACATTCGAAAGCTCACTCTCACATTCGCACAGACCAGCTCACAAAGTGCAAACATGCGGCCATTTCTCCCACACCAGAGCTCTAAGGCCTAAGAGCTGGTGCTGTATTCAACTGCCCTTCCCACCGCACTCACAGCCAGACACCCCCCTGGCATCTCCCCTTGCCTTGCCTCCCACCACTCCCAAGACACATTCGCAAGCTCACTCTCACTCTCGGCACAGACCAGATCACAAAGTTAAAACATACAGCCATTTCTCCCACACCAGAGCTCTAAGGGCTTAGAGCTGGTGCTGTTTCTGACCTTCCCTTGCCAGTGCTTTCACAGCCAAACATACACTAAGAATCTCCCCTTGCCTTGCCTCCCACCACTCCCAAGACACATTCGCAAGCTCACTCTCACTCTCGGCACAGACCAGCTCACAAAGTTAAAACATACAGCCATGTTTCCCTCTTAATATTTCTAAGGGCTTAATGCTCTTGCTGGTCCTCACCTTCCCTTGCCAGCACTTTCACACCCAGACAGACACTGCGGATGTACTTTTGCCTTGCCTCCCAGCACTCTCAATACACATTCGAAAGCTCACTCTCACATTCGCACAGACCAGCTCACAAAGTGCAAACATGCAGCCATTTCTCCCACACCAGAGCTCTAAGGCCTAAGAGCTGGTGCTGTATTCAACTGCCCTTCCCACCGCACTCACAGCCAGACACCCCCCTGGCATCTCCCCTTGCCTTGCCTCCCACCACTCCCAAGACACATTCGCAAGCTCACTCTCACTCTCGGCACAGACCAGCTCACAAAGTTAAAACATACAGCCATGTTTCCCTCTTGATATTTCTAAGGGCTTAATGCTCTTGCTGGTCCTCACCTTCCCTTGCCAGCACTTTCACACCCAGACAGACACTGCGGATGTACTTTTGCCTTGCCTCCCAGCACTCTCAATACACATTCGCAAGCTCACTCTCACATTCGCACAGACCAGCTCACAAAGTGCAAACATGCAGCCATTTCTCCCACACCAGAGCTCTAAGGCCTAAGAGCTGGTGCTGTATTCAACTGCCCTTCCCACCGCACTCACAGCCAGACACCCCCCTGGCATCTCCCCTTGCCTTGCCTCCCACCACTCCCAAGACACATTCGCAAGCTCCCTCTCACTCTCGGCACAGACCAGCTCACAAAGTTAAAACATCCAGCCATTTCTCCCACACCAGAGCTCTAAGGGCTTAGAGCTCTTGCTGTTTCTGACCTTCCCTTGCCAGTGCTTTCACAGCCAAACATACACTAAGAATCTCCCCTTGCCTTGCCTCCCACCACTCCCAAGACACATTCTCAAGCTCACTCTCACTCTCGGCACAGACCAGATCACAAAGTTAAAACATACAGCCATTTCTCCCACACCAGAGATCTAAGGGCTTAGAGCTCTTGCTGTTTCTGACCTTCCCTTGCCAGTGCTTTCACAGCCAAACATACACTAAGAATCTCCCCTTGCCTTGCCTCCCACCACTCCCAAGACACATTCGCAATCTCACTCTCACTCTCGGCACAGACCAGCTCACAAAGTTAAAACATACAGCCATTTCTACCACACCAGAGCTCTAAGGGCTTAGAGCTCCTGCTGTTTCTGACCTTCCCTTGCCAGTGCTTTCACAGCCAAACATACACTAAGAATCTCCCCTTGCCTTGCCTCCCACCACTCCCAAGACACATTCGCAAGCTCACTCTCACTCGCGGCACAGACCAGCTCACAAAGTTAAAACATAAAGCCATGTTTCCCTCTTGATATTTCTAAGGACTTAATGCTCTTGCTGGTCCTCACCTTCCCTTGCCAGCACTTTCACACCCAGACAGACACTGCGGATGTACTTTTGCCTTGCCTCCCAGCACTCTCAATACACATTCGCAAGCTCACTCTCACTCTTCGCACAGACCAGCTCACAAAGTGCAAACATGCAGCCATTTCTCCCACACCAGAGCTCTAAGGCCTAAGAGCTGGTGCTGTATTCAACTGCCCTTCCCACCGCACTCACAGCCAGACACCCCCCTGGCATCTCCCCTTGCCTTGCCTCCCACCACTCCCAAGACACATTCGCAAGCTCACTCTCACTCTCGGCACAGACCAGCTCACAAAGTTAAAACATCCAGCCATTTCTCCCACACCAGAGCTCTAAGGGCTTAGAGCTCTTGCTGTTTCTGACCTTCCCTTGCCAGTGCTTTCACAGCCAAACATACACTAAGAATCTCCCCTTGCCTTGCCTCCCACCACTCCCAAGACACATTCGCAAGCTCACTCTCACTCTCGGCACAGACCAGCTCACAAAGTTAAAACATACAGCCATTTCTCCCACACCAGAGCTCTAAGGGCTTAGAGCTCCTGCTGTTTCTGACCTTCCCTTGCCAGTGCTTTCACAGCCAAACATACACTAAGAATCTCCCCTTGCCTTGCCTCCCACCACTCCCAAGACACATTCGCAAGCTCACTCTCACTCTCGGCACAGACCAGCTCACAAAGTTAAAACATACAGCCATTTCTCCCACACCAGAGCTCTAAGGGCTTAGAGCTCCTGCTGTTTCTGACCTTCCCTTGCCAGTGCTTTCACAGCCAAACATACACTAAGAATCTCCCCTTGCCTTGCCTCCCACCACTCCCAAGACACATTCGCAAGCTCACTCTCACTCGCGGCACAGACCAGCTCACAAAGTTAAAACATAGAGCCATTTCTCCCACACCAGAGCTCTAAGGGCTTAGAGCTCCTGCTGTTTCTGACCTTCCCTTGCCAGTGCTTTCACAGCCAAACATACACTAAGAATCTCCCCTTGCCTTGCCTCCCACCACTCCCAAGACACATTCTCAAGCTCACTCTCACTCGCGGCACAGACCAGCTCACAAAGTTAAAACATACAGCCATGTTTCCCTCTTGATATTTCTAAGGGCTTAATGCTCTTGCTGGTCCTCACCTTCCCTTGCCAGCACTTTCACACCCAGACAGACACTGCGGATGTACTTTTGCCTTGCCTCCCAGCACTCTCAATACACATTCGCAAGCTCACTCTCACATTCGCACAGACCAGCTCACAAAGTGCAAACATGCAGCCATTTCTCCCACACCAGAGCTCTAAGGCCTAAGAGCTGGTGCTGTATTCAACTGCCCTTCCCACCGCACTCACAGCCAGACACCCCCCTGGCATCTCCCCTTGCCTTGCCTCCCACCACTCCCAAGACACATTCGCAAGCTCCCTCTCACTCTCGGCACAGACCAGCTCACAAAGTTAAAACATCCAGCCATTTCTCCCACACCAGAGCTCTAAGGGCTTAGAGCTCTTGCTGTTTCTGACCTTCCCTTGCCAGTGCTTTCACAGCCAAACATACACTAAGAATCTCCCCTTGCCTTGCCTCCCACCACTCCCAAGACACATTCTCAAGCTCACTCTCACTCTCGGCACAGACCAGATCACAAAGTTAAAACATACAGCCATTTCTCCCACACCAGAGATCTAAGGGCTTAGAGCTCTTGCTGTTTCTGACCTTCCCTTGCCAGTGCTTTCACAGCCAAACATACACTAAGAATCTCCCCTTGCCTTGCCTCCCACCACTCCCAAGACACATTCGCAAGCTCACTCTCACTCTCGGCACAGACCAGCTCACAAAGTTAAAACATACAGCCATTTCTACCACACCAGAGCTCTAAGGGCTTAGAGCTCCTGCTGTTTCTGACCTTCCCTTGCCAGTGCTTTCACAGCCAAACATACACTAAGAATCTCCCCTTGCCTTGCCTCCCACCACTCCCAAGACACATTCGCAAGCTCACTCTCACTCGCGGCACAGACCAGCTCACAAAGTTAAAACATAAAGCCATGTTTCCCTCTTAATATTTCTAAGGGCTTAATGCTCTTGCTGGTCCTCACCTTCCCTTGCCAGCACTTTCACACCCAGACAGACACTGCGGATGTACTTTTGCCTTGCCTCCCAGCACTCTCAATACACATTCGCAAGCTCACTCTCACTCTTCGCACAGACCAGCTCACAAAGTGCAAACATGCAGCCATTTCTCCCACACCATAGCTCTAAGGCCTAAGAGCTGGTGCTGTATTCAACTGCCCTTCCCACCGCACTCACAGCCAGACACCCCCCTGGCATCTCCCCTTGCCTTGCCTCCCACCACTCCCAAGACACATTCGCAAGCTCCCTCTCACTCTCGGCACAGACCAGCTCACAAAGTTAAAACATACAGCCTTTTCTACCACACCAGAGCTCTAAGGGCTTAGAGCTCCTGCTGTTTCTGACCTTCCCTTGCCAGTGCTTTCACAGCCAGACAGACACTAAAAATCTCCCCTTGCCTTGCCTCCCACCACTCCCAAGACACATTCGCAAGCTCCCTCTCACTCTCGGCACAGACCAGCTCACAAAGTTAAAACATACAGCCATTTCTCCCACACCAGAGCTCTAAGGGCTTAGAGCTGGTGCTGTTTCTGACCATCCCTTGCCAGTGCTTTCACAGCCAAACATACACTAAGAATCTCCCCTTGCCTTGCCTCCCACCACTCCCAAGATACATTCGCAAGCTCACTCTCACTCTCGGCACAGACCAGATCACAAAGTTAAAACATACAGCCATTTCTCCCACACCAGAGCTCTAAGGCCTAAGAGCTCTTGCTGTTTCTGACCTTCCCTTGCCAGTGCTTTCACAGCCAAACATACACTAAGAATCTCCCCTTGCCTTGCCTCCCACCACTCCCAAGACACATTCGCAAGCTCACTCTCACTCGCGGCACAGACCAGCTCACAAAGTTAAAACATACAGCCATGTTTCCCTCTTGATATTTCTAAGGACTTAATGCTCTTGCTGGTCCTCACCTTCCCTTGCCAGCACTTTCACACCCAGACAGACACTGCGGATGTACTTTTGCCTTGCCTCCCAGCACTCTCAATACACATTCGCAAGCTCACTCTCACTCTTCGCACAGACCAGCTCACAAAGTTAAAACATACAGCCATTTCTCCCACACCAGATCTCTAAGGCCTAAGAGCTCTTGCTGTTTCTGACCTTCCCTTGCCAGTGCTTTCACAGCCAAACATACACTAAGAATCTCCCCTTGCCTTGCCTCCCACCACTCCCAAGACACATTCGCAAGCTCACTCTCACTCTCGGCACAGACCAGCTCACAAAGTTAAAACATACAGCCATGTTTCCCTCTTGATATTTCTAAGGACTTAATGCTCTTGCTGGTCCTCACCTTCCCTTGCCAGCACTTTCACACCCAGACAGACACTGCGGATGTACTTTTGCCTTGCCTCCCACCACTCTCACTACACATTCGCAAGCTCACTCTCACTCCGCACAGACCAGCTCACAAAGTGCAAACATGCAGCCATTTCTCCCACACCAGAGCTCTAAGGCCTAAGAGCTGGTGCTGTATTCAACTGCCCTTCCCACCGCACTCACAGCCAGACACCCCCCTGGCATCTCCCCTTGCCTTGCCTCCCACCACTCCCAAGACACATTCGCAAGCTCACTCTCACTCTCGGCACAGACCAGCTCACAAAGTTAAAACATACAGCCATTTCTACCACACCAGAGCTCTAAGGGCTTAGAGCTCTTGCTGTTTCTGACCTTCCCTTGCCAGTGCTTTCACAGCCAAACATACACTAAGAATCTCCCCTTGCCTTGCCTCCCACCACTCCCAAGACACATTCTCAAGCTCCCTCTCACTCTCGGCACAGACCAGCTCACAAAGTTAAAACATACAGCCATTTCTCCCACACCAGAGCTCTAAGGGCTTAGAGCTCCTGCTGTTTCTGACCTTCCCTTGCCAGTGCTTTCACAGCCAAACATACACTAAGAATCTCCCCTTGCCTTGCCTCCCACCACTCCCAAGACACATTCGCAAGCTCCCTCTCACTCTCGGCACAGACCAGATCACAAAGTTAAAACATACAGCCATTTCTCCCACACCAGAGCTCTAAGGGCTTAGAGCTCTTGCTGTTTCTGACCTTCCCTTGCCAGTGCTTTCACAGCCAAACATACACTAAGAATCTCCCCTTGCCTTGCCTCCCACCACTCCCAAGACACATTCGCAAGCTCACTCTCACTCTCGGCACAGACCAGCTCACAAAGTTAAAACATACAGCCATGTTTCCCTCTTGATATTTCTAAGGGCTTAATGCTCTTGCTGGTCCTCACCTTCCCTTGCCAGCACTTTCACACCCAGACAGACACTGCGGATGTACTTTTGCCTTGCCTCCCAGCACTCTCAATACACATTCGAAAGCTCACTCTCACATTCGCACAGACCAGCTCACAAAGTGCAAACATGCGGCCATTTCTCCCACACCAGAGCTCTAAGGCCTAAGAGCTGGTGCTGTATTCAACTGCCCTTCCCACCGCACTCACAGCCAGACACCCCCCTGGCATCTCCCCTTGCCTTGCCTCCCACCACTCCCAAGACACATTCGCAAGCTCACTCTCACTCTCGGCACAGACCAGCTCACAAAGTTAAAACATACAGCCATTTCTACCACACCAGAGCTCTAAGGGCTTAGAGCTGGTGCTGTTTCTGACCTTCCCTTGCCAGTGCTTTCACAGCCAAACATACACTAAGAATCTCCCCTTGCCTTGCCTCCCACCACTCCCAAGACACATTCGCAAGCTCACTCTCACTCGCGGCACAGACCAGCTCACAAAGTTAAAACATACAGCCATGTTTCCCTCTTAATATTTCTAAGGGCTTAATGCTCTTGCTGGTCCTCACCTTCCCTTGCCAGCACTTTCACACCCAGACAGACACTGCGGATGTACTTTTGCCTTGCCTCCCAGCACTCTCACTACACATTCGCAAGCTCACTCTCACTCTTCGCACAGACCAGCTCACAAAGTGCAAACATGCAGCCATTTCTCCCACACCAGAGCTCTAAGGCCTAAGAGCTGGTGCTGTATTCAACTGCCCTTCCCACCGCACTCACAGCCAGACACCCCCCTGGCATCTCCCCTTGCCTTGCCTCCCACCACTCCCAAGACACATTCTCAAGCTCCCTCTCACTCTCGGCACAGACCAGCTCACAAAGTTAAAACATACAGCCATTTCTACCACACCAGAGGTCTAAGGGCTTAGAGCTCTTGCTGTTTCTGACCTTCCCTTGCCAGTGCTTTCGCAGCCAAACATACACTAAGAATCTCCCCTTGCCTTGCCTCCCACCACTCCCAAGACACATTCGCAAGCTCACTCTCACTGTCGGCACAGACCAGCTCACAAAGTTAAAACATACAGCCATTTCTCCCACACCAGAGCTCTAAGGCCTAACAGCTCCTGCTTTTTCTGACCTTCCCTTGCCAGTGCTTTCACAGCCAAACATACACTAAGAATCTCCCCTTGCCTTGCCTCCCACCACTCCCAAGACACATTCGCAAGCTCACTCTCACTCTCGGCACAGACCAGCTCACAAAGTTAAAACATACAGCCATTTCTCCCACACCAGAGCTCTAAGGGCTTAGAGCTCCTGCTGTTTCTGACCTTCCCTTGCGAGTGCTTTCACAGCCAAACATACACTAAGAATCTCCCCTTGCCTTGCCTCCCACCACTCCCAAGACACATTCGCAAGCTCACTCTCACTCTCGGCACAGACCAGCTCACAAAGTTAAAACATACAGCCATTTCTCCCACACCAGAGCTCTAAGGGCTTAGAGCTCCTGCTGTTTCTGACCTTCCCTTGCCAGTGCTTTCACAGCCAAACATACACTAAGAATCTCCCCTTGCCTTGCCTCCCACCACTCCCAAGACACATTCGCAAGCTCACTCTCACTCGCGGCACAGACCAGCTCACAAAGTTAAAACATAAAGCCATGTTTCCCTCTTAATATTTCTAAGGGCTTAATGCTCTTGCTGGTCCTCACCTTCCCTTGCCAGCACTTTCACACCCAGACAGACACTGCGGATGTACTTTTGCCTTGCCTCCCAGCACTCTCAATACACATTCGCAAGCTCACTCTCACTCTCGGCACAGACCAGATCACAAAGTTAAAACATACAGCCATTTCTCCCACACCAGAGCTCTAAGGGCTTAGAGCTCCTGCTGTTTCTGACCTTCCCTTGCCAGTGCTTTCACAGCCAAACATACACTAAGAATCTCCCCTTGCCTTGCCTCCCACCACTCCCAAGACACATTCGCAAGCTCACTCTCACTCTCGGCACAGACCAGCTCACAAAGTTAAAACATACAGCCATGTTTCCCTCTTAATATTTCTAAGGGCTTAATGCTCTTGCTGGTCCTCACCTTCCCTTGCCAGCACTTTCACACCCAGACAGACACTGCGGATGTACTTTTGCCTTGCCTCCCAGCACTCTCAATACACATTCGCAAGCTCACTCTCACATTCGCACAGACCAGCTCACAAAGTGCAAACATGCAGCCATTTCTCCCACACCAGAGCTCTAAGGCCTAAGAGCTGGTGCTGTATTCAACTGCCCTTCCCACCGCACTCACAGCCAGACACCCCCCTGGCATCTCCCCTTGCCTTGCCTCCCACCACTACCAAGACACATTCTCAAGCTCCCTCTCACTCGCGGCACAGACCACCTCACAAAGTTAAAACATACAGCCATTTCTCCCACACCAGAGCTCTAAGGGCTTACAGCTCTTGCTGTTTCTGACCTTCCCTTGCCAGTGCTTTCACAGCAAGACATACACTAAGAATCTCCCCTTGCCTTGCCTCCCACCACTCCCAAGATACATTCGCAAGCTCACTCTCACTCTCGGCACAGACCAGATCACAAAGTTAAAACATACAGCCATTTCTCCCACACCAGAGCTCTAAGGCCTAAGAGCTCTTGCTGTTTCTGACCTTCCCTTGCCAGTGCTTTCACAGCCAAACATACACTAAGAATCTCCCCTTGCCTTGCCTCCCACCACTCCCAAGACACATTCGCAAGCTCACTCTCACTCGCGGCACAGACCAGCTCACAAAGTTAAAACATACAGCCATGTTTCCCTCTTGATATTTCTAAGGACTTAATGCTCTTGCTGGTCCTCACCTTCCCTTGCCAGCACTTTCACACCCAGACAGACACTGCGGATGTACTTTTGCCTTGCCTCCCACCACTCTCACTACACATTCGCAAGCTCACTCTCACTCCGCACAGACCAGCTCACAAAGTGCAAACATGCAGCCATTTCTCCCACACCAGAGCTCTAAGGCCTAAGAGCTGGTGCTGTATTCAACTGCCCTTCCCACCGCACTCACAGCCAGACACCCCCCTGGCATCTCCCCTTGCCTTGCCTCCCACCACTCCCAAGACACATTCGCAAGCTCACTCTCACTCTCGGCACAGACCAGCTCACAAAGTTAAAACATACAGCCATTTCTACCACACCAGAGCTCTAAGGGCTTAGAGCTCTTGCTGTTTCTGACCTTCCCTTGCCAGTGCTTTCACAGCCAAACATACACTAAGAATCTCCCCTTGCCTTGCCTCCCACCACTCCCAAGACACATTCTCAAGCTCCCTCTCACTCTCGGCACAGACCAGCTCACAAAGTTAAAACATACAGCCATTTCTCCCACACCAGAGCTCTAAGGGCTTAGAGCTCCTGCTGTTTCTGACCTTCCCTTGCCAGTGCTTTCACAGCCAAACATACACTAAGAATCTCCCCTTGCCTTGCCTCCCACCACTCCCAAGACACATTCGCAAGCTCCCTCTCACTCTCGGCACAGACCAGATCACAAAGTTAAAACATACAGCCATTTCTCCCACACCAGAGCTCTAAGGGCTTAGAGCTCTTGCTGTTTCTGACCTTCCCTTGCCAGTGCTTTCACAGCCAAACATACACTAAGAATCTCCCCTTGCCTTGCCTCCCACCACTCCCAAGACACATTCGCAAGCTCACTCTCACTCTCGGCACAGACCAGCTCACAAAGTTAAAACATACAGCCATGTTTCCCTCTTGATATTTCTAAGGGCTTAATGCTCTTGCTGGTCCTCACCTTCCCTTGCCAGCACTTTCACACCCAGACAGACACTGCGGATGTACTTTTGCCTTGCCTCCCAGCACTCTCAATACACATTCGAAAGCTCACTCTCACATTCGCACAGACCAGCTCACAAAGTGCAAACATGCGGCCATTTCTCCCACACCAGAGCTCTAAGGCCTAAGAGCTGGTGCTGTATTCAACTGCCCTTCCCACCGCACTCACAGCCAGACACCCCCCTGGCATCTCCCCTTGCCTTGCCTCCCACCACTCCCAAGACACATTCGCAAGCTCACTCTCACTCTCGGCACAGACCAGCTCACAAAGTTAAAACATACAGCCATTTCTACCACACCAGAGCTCTAAGGGCTTAGAGCTGGTGCTGTTTCTGACCTTCCCTTGCCAGTGCTTTCACAGCCAAACATACACTAAGAATCTCCCCTTGCCTTGCCTCCCACCACTCCCAAGACACATTCGCAAGCTCACTCTCACTCGCGGCACAGACCAGCTCACAAAGTTAAAACATACAGCCATGTTTCCCTCTTAATATTTCTAAGGGCTTAATGCTCTTGCTGGTCCTCACCTTCCCTTGCCAGCACTTTCACACCCAGACAGACACTGCGGATGTACTTTTGCCTTGCCTCCCAGCACTCTCACTACACATTCGCAAGCTCACTCTCACTCTTCGCACAGACCAGCTCACAAAGTGCAAACATGCAGCCATTTCTCCCACACCAGAGCTCTAAGGCCTAAGAGCTGGTGCTGTATTCAACTGCCCTTCCCACCGCACTCACAGCCAGACACCCCCCTGGCATCTCCCCTTGCCTTGCCTCCCACCACTCCCAAGACACATTCTCAAGCTCCCTCTCACTCTCGGCACAGACCAGCTCACAAAGTTAAAACATACAGCCATTTCTACCACACCAGAGGTCTAAGGGCTTAGAGCTCTTGCTGTTTCTGACCTTCCCTTGCCAGTGCTTTCGCAGCCAAACATACACTAAGAATCTCCCCTTGCCTTGCCTCCCACCACTCCCAAGACACATTCGCAAGCTCACTCTCACTGTCGGCACAGACCAGCTCACAAAGTTAAAACATACAGCCATTTCTCCCACACCAGAGCTCTAAGGCCTAACAGCTCCTGCTTTTTCTGACCTTCCCTTGCCAGTGCTTTCACAGCCAAACATACACTAAGAATCTCCCCTTGCCTTGCCTCCCACCACTCCCAAGACACATTCGCAAGCTCACTCTCACTCTCGGCACAGACCAGCTCACAAAGTTAAAACATACAGCCATTTCTCCCACACCAGAGCTCTAAGGGCTTAGAGCTCCTGCTGTTTCTGACCTTCCCTTGCGAGTGCTTTCACAGCCAAACATACACTAAGAATCTCCCCTTGCCTTGCCTCCCACCACTCCCAAGACACATTCGCAAGCTCACTCTCACTCTCGGCACAGACCAGCTCACAAAGTTAAAACATACAGCCATTTCTCCCACACCAGAGCTCTAAGGGCTTAGAGCTCCTGCTGTTTCTGACCTTCCCTTGCCAGTGCTTTCACAGCCAAACATACACTAAGAATCTCCCCTTGCCTTGCCTCCCACCACTCCCAAGACACATTCGCAAGCTCACTCTCACTCGCGGCACAGACCAGCTCACAAAGTTAAAACATAAAGCCATGTTTCCCTCTTAATATTTCTAAGGGCTTAATGCTCTTGCTGGTCCTCACCTTCCCTTGCCAGCACTTTCACACCCAGACAGACACTGCGGATGTACTTTTGCCTTGCCTCCCAGCACTCTCAATACACATTCGCAAGCTCACTCTCACTCTCGGCACAGACCAGATCACAAAGTTAAAACATACAGCCATTTCTCCCACACCAGAGCTCTAAGGGCTTAGAGCTCCTGCTGTTTCTGACCTTCCCTTGCCAGTGCTTTCACAGCCAAACATACACTAAGAATCTCCCCTTGCCTTGCCTCCCACCACTCCCAAGACACATTCGCAAGCTCACTCTCACTCTCGGCACAGACCAGCTCACAAAGTTAAAACATACAGCCATGTTTCCCTCTTAATATTTCTAAGGGCTTAATGCTCTTGCTGGTCCTCACCTTCCCTTGCCAGCACTTTCACACCCAGACAGACACTGCGGATGTACTTTTGCCTTGCCTCCCAGCACTCTCAATACACATTCGCAAGCTCACTCTCACATTCGCACAGACCAGCTCACAAAGTGCAAACATGCAGCCATTTCTCCCACACCAGAGCTCTAAGGCCTAAGAGCTGGTGCTGTATTCAACTGCCCTTCCCACCGCACTCACAGCCAGACACCCCCCTGGCATCTCCCCTTGCCTTGCCTCCCACCACTACCAAGACACATTCTCAAGCTCCCTCTCACTCGCGGCACAGACCACCTCACAAAGTTAAAACATACAGCCATTTCTCCCACACCAGAGCTCTAAGGGCTTACAGCTCTTGCTGTTTCTGACCTTCCCTTGCCAGTGCTTTCACAGCAAGACATACACTAAGAATCTCCCCTTGCCTTGCCTCCCACCACTACCAAGACACATTCGCAAGCTCACTCTCACTCTCGGCACAGACCAGCTCACAAAGTTAAAACATCCAGCCATTTCTCCCACACCAGAGCTCTAAGGGCTTAGAGCTCTTGCTGTTTCTGACCTTCCCTTGCCAGTGCTTTCACAGCCAAACATACACTAAGAATCTCCCCTTGCCTTGCCTCCCACCACTCCCAAGACACATTCTCAAGCTCACTCTCACTCTCGGCACAGACCAGCTCACAAAGTTAAAACATACAGCCATTTCTCCCACACCAGAGCTCTAAGGGCTTAGAGCTGGTGCTGTTTCTGACCTTCCCTTGCCAGTGCTTTCACAGCCAAACATACACTAAGAATCTCCCCTTGCCTTGCCTCCCACCACTCCCAAGACACATTCGCAAGCTCCCTCTCACTCTCGGCACAGACCAGCTCACAAAGTTAAAACATACAGCCATGTTTCCCTCTTGATATTTCTAAGGACTTAATGCTCTTGCTGGTCCTCACCTTCCCTTGCCAGCACTTTCACACCCAGACAGACACTGCGGATGTACTTTTGCCTTGCCTCCCAGCACTCTCACTACACATTCGCAAGCTCACTCTCACTCTTCGCACAGACCAGCTCACAAAGTGCAAACATGCAGCCATTTCTCCCACACCAGAGCTCTAAGGCCTAAGAGCTGGTGCTGTATTCAACTGCCCTTCCCACCGCACTCACAGCCAGACACCCCCCTGGCATCTCCCCTTGCCTTGCCTCCCACCACTCCCAAGACACATTCTCAAGCTCCCTCTCACTCTCGGCACAGACCAGCTCACAAAGTTAAAACATACAGCCATTTCTACCACACCAGAGGTCTAAGGGCTTAGAGCTCTTGCTGTTTCTGACCTTCCCTTGCCAGTGCTTTCGCAGCCAAACATACACTAAGAATCTCCCCTTGCCTTGCCTCCCACCACTCCCAAGACACATTCGCAAGCTCACTCTCACTGTCGGCACAGACCAGCTCACAAAGTTAAAACATACAGCCATTTCTCCCACACCAGAGCTCTAAGGCCTAACAGCTCCTGCTTTTTCTGACCTTCCCTTGCCAGTGCTTTCACAGCCAAACATACACTAAGAATCTCCCCTTGCCTTGCCTCCCACCACTCCCAAGACACATTCGCAAGCTCACTCTCACTCTCGGCACAGACCAGCTCACAAAGTTAAAACATACAGCCATTTCTCCCACACCAGAGCTCTAAGGGCTTAGAGCTCCTGCTGTTTCTGACCTTCCCTTGCGAGTGCTTTCACAGCCAAACATACACTAAGAATCTCCCCTTGCCTTGCCTCCCACCACTCCCAAGACACATTCGCAAGCTCACTCTCACTCTCGGCACAGACCAGCTCACAAAGTTAAAACATACAGCCATTTCTCCCACACCAGAGCTCTAAGGGCTTAGAGCTCCTGCTGTTTCTGACCTTCCCTTGCCAGTGCTTTCACAGCCAAACATACACTAAGAATCTCCCCTTGCCTTGCCTCCCACCACTCCCAAGACACATTCGCAAGCTCACTCTCACTCGCGGCACAGACCAGCTCACAAAGTTAAAACATAAAGCCATGTTTCCCTCTTAATATTTCTAAGGGCTTAATGCTCTTGCTGGTCCTCACCTTCCCTTGCCAGCACTTTCACACCCAGACAGACACTGCGGATGTACTTTTGCCTTGCCTCCCAGCACTCTCAATACACATTCGAAAGCTCACTCTCACATTCGCACAGACCAGCTCACAAAGTGCAAACATGCAGCCATTTCTCCCACACCAGAGCTCTAAGGCCTAAGAGCTCCTGCTGTTTCTGACCTTCCCTTGCCAGTGCTTTCACAGCCAAACATACACTAAGAATCTCCCCTTGCCTTGCCTCCCACCACTCCCAAGACACATTCGCAAGCTCACTCTCACTCGCGGCACAGACCAGCTCACAAAGTTAAAACATACAGACATGTTTCCCTCTTAATATTTCTATAGGGCTTAATGCTCTTGCTGGTCCTCACCTTCCCTTGCCAGCACTTTCACACCCAGACAGACACTGCGGATGTACTTTTGCCTTGCCTCCCAGCACTCTCAATACACATTCGAAAGCTCACTCTCACTCTTCGCACAGACCAGCTCACAAAGTGCAAACATGCAGCCATTTCTCCCACACCAGAGCTCTAAGGCCTGAGAGCTGGTGCTGTATTCAACTGCCCTTCCCACCGCACTCACAGCCAGACACCCCCCTGGCATCTCCCCTTGCCTTGCCTCCCACCACTCCCAAGACACATTCGCAAGCTCACTCTCACTCTCGGCACAGACCAGCTCACAAAGTTAAAACATACAGCCATGTTTCCCTCTTGATATTTCTAAGGACTTAATGCTCTTGCTGGTCCTCACCTTCCCTTGCCAGCACTTTCACACCCAGACAGACACTGCGGATGTACTTTTGCCTTGCCTCCCAGCACTCTCAATACACATTCGCAAGCTCACTCTCACATTCGCACAGACCAGCTCACAAAGTGCAAACATGCAGCCATTTCTCCCACACCAGAGCTCTAAGGCCTAAGAGCTGGTGCTGTATTCAACTGCCCTTCCCACCGCACTCACAGCCAGACACCTTCCTGGCATCTCCCCTTGCCTTGCCTCCCACCACTCCGAAGACACATTCTCAAGCTCCCTCTCACTCTCGGCACAGACCAGCTCACAAAGTTAAAACATACAGCCATTTCTCCCACACCAGAGCTCTAAGGGCTTAGAGCTCCTGCTGTTTCTGACCTTCCCTTGCCAGTGCTTTCACAGCAAGACATACACTAAGAATCTCCCCTTGCCTTGCCTCCCACCACTACCAAGACACATTCGCAAGCTCACTCTCACTCTCGGCACAGACCAGCTCACAAAGTTAAAACATACAGCCATTTCTCCCACACCAGAGATCTAAGGGCTTAGAGCTCCTGCTGTGTCTGACCTTCCCTTGCCAGTGCTTTCACAGCCAAACATACACTAAGAATCTCCCCTTGCCTTGCCTCCCACCACTCCCAAGACACATTCGCAAGCTCACTCTCACTCTCGGCACAGACCAGATCACAAAGTTAAAACATACAGCCATTTCTCCCACACCAGAGCTCTAAGGCCTAAGAGCTCTTGCTGTTTCTGACCTTCCCTTGCGAGTGCTTTCACAGCCAAACATACACTAAGAATCTCCCCTTGCCTTGCCTCCCACCACTCCCAAGACACATTCGCAAGCTCACTCTCACTCGCGGCACAGACCAGCTCACAAAGTTAAAACATACAGCCATGTTTCCCTCTTGATATTTCTAAGGACTTAATGCTCTTGCTGGTCCTCACCTTCCCTTGCCAGCACTTTCACACCCAGACAGACACTGCGGATGTACTTTTGCCTTGCCTCCCAGCACTCTCAATACACATTCGCAAGCTCACTCTCACTCTTCGCACAGACCAGCTCACAAAGTTAAAACATACAGCCATTTCTCCCACACCAGAGCTCTATGGGCTTTGAGCTATTGCTGTTTCTGACCTTCCCTTGCCAGTGCTTTCACAGCCAAACATATATTAATATTCTCCACTTGCCTTGACTCCCACCACTCCCAAGACACATTCTCAAGCTCCCTCTCACTCTCGGCACAGACCAGCTCACAAAGTTAAAACATACAGCCATTTCTCCCACACCAGATCTCTAAGGCCTAAGAGCTCTTGCTGTTTCTGACCTTCCCTTGCCAGTGCTTTCACAGCCAAACATACACTAAGAATCTCCCCTTGCCTTGCCTCCCACCACTCCCAAGACACATTCGCAAGCTCACTCTCACTCTCGGCACAGACCAGCTCACAAAGTTAAAACATACAGCCATGTTTCCCTCTTGATATTTCTAAGGACTTAATGCTCTTGCTGGTCCTCACCTTCCCTTGCCAGCACTTTCACACCCAGACAGACACTGCGGATGTACTTTTGCCTTGCCTCCCACCACTCTCACTACACATTCGCAAGCTCACTCTCACTCCGCACAGACCAGCTCACAAAGTGCAAACATGCAGCCATTTCTCCCACACCAGAGCTCTAAGGCCTAAGAGCTGGTGCTGTATTCAACTGCCCTTCCCACCGCACTCACAGCCAGACACCCCCCTGGCATCTCCCCTTGCCTTGCCTCCCACCACTCCCAAGACACATTCGCAAGCTCACTCTCACTCTCGGCACAGACCAGCTCACAAAGTTAAAACATACAGCCATTTCTACCACACCAGAGCTCTAAGGGCTTAGAGCTCTTGCTGTTTCTGACCTTCCCTTGCCAGTGCTTTCACAGCCAAACATACACTAAGAATCTCCCCTTGCCTTGCCTCCCACCACTCCCAAGACACATTCTCAAGCTCACTCTCACTCTCGGCACAGACCAGCTCACAAAGTTAAAACATACAGCCATTTCTACCACACCAGAGCTCTAAGGGCTTAGAGCTCCTGCTGTTTCTGACCTTCCCTTGCCAGTGCTTTCACAGCCAAACATACACTAAGAATCTCCCCTTGCCTTGCCTCCCACCACTCCCAAGACACATTCGCAAGCTCACTCTCACTCTCGGCACAGACCAGCTCACAAAGTTAAAACATACAGCCATTTCTCCCACACCAGAGCTCTAAGGGCTTAGAGCTCTTGCTGTTTCTGACCTTCCCTTGCCAGTGCTTTCACAGCCAAACATACACTAAGAATCTCCCCTTGCCTTGCCTCCCACCACTCCCAAGACACATTCTCAAGCTCACTCTCACTCTCGGCACAGACCAGCTCACAAAGTTAAAACATACAGCCATGTTTCCCTCTTGATATTTCTAAGGGCTTAATGCTCTTGCTGGTCCTCACCTTCCCTTGCCAGCACTTTCACACCCAGACAGACACTGCGGATGTACTTTTGCCTTGCCTCCCAGCACTCTCAATACACATTCGAAAGCTCACTCTCACATTCGCACAGACCAGCTCACAAAGTGCAAACATGCGGCCATTTCTCCCACACCAGAGCTCTAAGGCCTAAGAGCTGGTGCTGTATTCAACTGCCCTTCCCACCGCACTCACAGCCAGACACCCCCCTGGCATCTCCCCTTGCCTTGCCTCCCACCACTCCCAAGACACATTCGCAAGCTCACTCTCACTCTCGGCACAGACCAGATCACAAAGTTAAAACATACAGCCATTTCTCCCACACCAGAGCTCTAAGGGCTTAGAGCTGGTGCTGTTTCTGACCTTCCCTTGCCAGTGCTTTCACAGCCAAACATACACTAAGAATCTCCCCTTGCCTTGCCTCGCACCACTCCCAAGACACATTCGCAAGCTCACTCTCACTCTCGGCACAGACCAGCTCACAAAGTTAAAACATACAGCCATGTTTCCCTCTTAATATTTCTAAGGGCTTAATGCTCTTGCTGGTCCTCACCTTCCCTTGCCAGCACTTTCACACCCAGACAGACACTGCGGATGTACTTTTGCCTTGCCTCCCAGCACTCTCAATACACATTCGAAAGCTCACTCTCACATTCGCACAGACCAGCTCACAAAGTGCAAACATGCAGCCATTTCTCCCACACCAGAGCTCTAAGGCCTAAGAGCTGGTGCTGTATTCAACTGCCCTTCCCACCGCACTCACAGCCAGACACCCCCCTGGCATCTCCCCTTGCCTTGCCTCCCACCACTCCCAAGACACATTCGCAAGCTCACTCTCACTCTCGGCACAGACCAGCTCACAAAGTTAAAACATACAGCCATGTTTCCCTCTTGATATTTCTAAGGGCTTAATGCTCTTGCTGGTCCTCACCTTCCCTTGCCAGCACTTTCACACCCAGACAGACACTGCGGATGTACTTTTGCCTTGCCTCCCAGCACTCTCAATACACATTCGCAAGCTCACTCTCACATTCGCACAGACCAGCTCACAAAGTGCAAACATGCACCCATTTCTCCCACACCAGAGCTCTAAGGCCTAAGAGCTGGTGCTGTATTCAACTGCCCTTCCCACCGCACTCACAGCCAGACACCCCCCTGGCATCTCCCCTTGCCTTGCCTCCCACCACTCCCAAGACACATTCGCAAGCTCCCTCTCACTCTCGGCACAGACCAGCTCACAAAGTTAAAACATCCAGCCATTTCTCCCACACCAGAGCTCTAAGGGCTTAGAGCTCTTGCTGTTTCTGACCTTCCCTTGCCAGTGCTTTCACAGCCAAACATACACTAAGAATCTCCCCTTGCCTTGCCTCCCACCACTCCCAAGACACATTCTCAAGCTCACTCTCACTCTCGGCACAGACCAGATCACAAAGTTAAAACATACAGCCATTTCTCCCACACCAGAGATCTAAGGGCTTAGAGCTCTTGCTGTTTCTGACCTTCCCTTGCCAGTGCTTTCACAGCCAAACATACACTAAGAATCTCCCCTTGCCTTGCCTCCCACCACTCCCAAGACACATTCGCAAGCTCACTCTCACTCTCGGCACAGACCAGCTCACAAAGTTAAAACATACAGCCATTTCTCCCACACCAGAGCTCTAAGGGCTTAGAGCTCCTGCTGTTTCTGACCTTCCCTTGCCAGTGCTTTCACAGCCAAACATACACTAAGAATCTCCCCTTGCCTTGCCTCCCACCACTCCCAAGACACATTCGCAAGCTCACTCTCACTCGCGGCACAGACCAGCTCACAAAGTTAAAACATAAAGCCATGTTTCCCTCTTGATATTTCTAAGGACTTAATGCTCTTGCTGGTCCTCACCTTCCCTTGCCAGCACTTTCACACCCAGACAGACACTGCGGATGTACTTTTGCCTTGCCTCCCAGCACTCTCAATACACATTCGCAAGCTCACTCTCACTCTTCGCACAGACCAGCTCACAAAGTGCAAACATGCAGCCATTTCTCCCACACCAGAGCTCTAAGGCCTAAGAGCTGGTGCTGTATTCAACTGCCCTTCCCACCGCACTCACAGCCAGACACCCCCCTGGCATCTCCCCTTGCCTTGCCTCCCACCACTCCCAAGACACATTCGCAAGCTCACTCTCACTCTCGGCACAGACCAGCTCACAAAGTTAAAACATACAGCCATTTCTCCCACACCAGAGCTCTAAGGGCTTAGAGCTCTTGCTGTTTCTGACCTTCCCTTGCCAGTGCTTTCACAGCCAAACATACACTAAGAATCTCCCCTTGCCTTGCCTCCCACCACTCCCAAGACACATTCGCAAGCTCACTCTCACTCGCGGCACAGACCAGCTCACAAAGTTAAAACATACAGCCATGTTTCCCTCTTAATATTTCTAAGGGCTTAATGCTCTTGCTGGTCCTCACCTTCCCTTGCCAGCACTTTCACACCCAGACAGACACTGCGGATGTACTTTTGCCTTGCCTCCCAGCACTCTCAATACACATTCGAAAGCTCACTCTCACATTCGCACAGACCAGCTCACAAAGTGCAAACATGCAGCCATTTCTCCCACACCAGAGTTCTAAGGCCTAAGAGCTGGTGCTGTATTCAACTGCCCTTCCCACCGCACTCACAGCCAGACACCCCCCTGGCATCTCCCCTTGCCTTGCCTCCCACCACTCCCAAGACACATTCGCAAGCTCCCTCTCACTCTCGGCACAGACCAGCTCACAAAGTTAAAACATACAGCCATTTCTACCACACCAGAGCTCTAAGGGCTTAGAGCTCCTGCTGTTTCTGACCTTCCCTTGCCAGTGCTTTCACAGCCAGACAGACACTAAGAATCTCCCCTTGCCTTGCCTCCCACCACTCCCAAGACACATTCGCAAGCTCACTCTCACTCTCGGCACAGACCAGCTCACAAAGTTAAAACATCCAGCCATTTCTCCCACACCAGAGCTCTAAGGGCTTAGAGCTCTTGCTGTTTCTGACTTTCCCTTGCCAGTGCTTTCACAGCCAAACATACACTAAGAATCTCCCCTTGCCTTGCCTCCCACCACTCCCAAGACACATTCGCAAGCTCACTCTCACTCGCGGCACAGACCAGCTCACAAAGTTAAAACATAGAGCCATTTCTCCCACACCAGAGCTCTAAGGGCTTAGAGCTCCTGCTGTTTCTGACCTTCCCTTGCCAGTGCTTTCACAGCCAAACATACACTAAGAATCTCCCCTTGCCTTGCCTCCCACCACTCCCAAGACACATTCGCAAGCTCACTCTCACTCGCGGCACAGACCAGCTCACAAAGTTAAAACATACAGCCATGTTTCCCTCTTGATATTTCTAAGGACTTAATGCTCTTGCTGGTCCTCACCTTCCCTTGCCAGCACTTTCACACCCAGACAGACAGTGCGGATGTACTTTTGCCTTGCCTCCCAGCACTCTCACTACACATTCGCAAGCTCACTCTCACTCCGCACACACCAGCTCACAAAGTGCAAACATGCAGCCATTTCTACCACACCAGAGCTCTATGGGCTTAGAGCTCTTGCTGTTTCTGACCTTCCCTTGCCAGTGCTTTCACAGCCAAACATATATTAATATTCTCCCCTTGCCTTGACTCCCACCACTCCCAAGACACATTCTCAAGCTCCCTCTCACTCTCGGCACAGACCAGCTCACAAAGTTAAAACATACAGCCATTTCTCCCACACCAGATCTCTAAGGCCTAAGAGCTCTTGCTGTTTCTGACCTTCCCTTGCCAGTGCTTTCACAGCCAAACATACACTAAGAATCTCCCCTTGCCTTGCCTCCCACCACTCCCAAGACACATTCGCAAGCTCACTCTCACTCGCGGCACAGACCAGCTCACAAAGTTAAAACATACAGCCATGTTTCCCTCTTGATATTTCTAAGGACTTAATGCTCTTGCTGGTCCTCACCTTCCCTTGCCAGCACTTTCACACCCAGACAGACACTGCGGATGTACTTTTGCCTTGCCTCCCACCACTCTCACTACACATTCGCAAGCTCACTCTCACTCCGCACAGACCAGCTCACAAAGTGCAAACATGCAGCCATTTCTCCCACACCAGAGCTCTAAGGCCTAAGAGCTGGTGCTGTATTCAACTGCCCTTCCCACCGCACTCACAGCCAGACACCCCCCTGGCATCTCCCCTTGCCTTGCCTCCCACCACTCCCAAGACACATTCGCAAGCTCACTCTCACTCTCGGCACAGACCAGCTCACAAAGTTAAAACATACAGCCATTTCTACCACACCAGAGCTCTAAGGGCTTAGAGCTCTTGCTGTTTCTGACCTTCCCTTGCCAGTGCTTTCACAGCCAAACATACACTAAGAATCTCCCCTTGCCTTGCCTCCCACCACTCCCAAGACACATTCTCAAGCTCCCTCTCACTCTCGGCACAGACCAGCTCACAAAGTTAAAACATACAGCCATTTCTACCACACCAGAGCTCTAAGGGCTTAGAGCTCCTGCTGTTTCTGACCTTCCCTTGCCAGTGCTTTCACAGCCAAACATACACTAAGAATCTCCCCTTGCCTTGCCTCCCACCACTCCCAAGACACATTCGCAAGCTCACTCTCACTCTCGGCACAGACCAGCTCACAAAGTTAAAACATACAGCCATTTCTCCCACACCAGAGCTCTAAGGGCTTAGAGCTCTTGCTGTTTCTGACCTTCCCTTGCCAGTGCTTTCACAGCCAAACATACACTAAGAATCTCCCCTTGCCTTGCCTCCCACCACTCCCAAGACACATTCGCAAGCTCACTCTCACTCTCGGCACAGACCAGCTCACAAAGTTAAAACATACAGCCATGTTTCCCTCTTGATATTTCTAAGGGCTTAATGCTCTTGCTGGTCCTCACCTTCCCTTGCCAGCACTTTCACACCCAGACAGACACTGCGGATGTACTTTTGCCTTGCCTCCCAGCACTCTCAATACACATTCGAAAGCTCACTCTCACATTCGCACAGACCAGCTCACAAAGTGCAAACATGCGGCCATTTCTCCCACACCAGAGCTCTAAGGCCTAAGAGCTGGTGCTGTATTCAACTGCCCTTCCCACCGCACTCACAGCCAGACACCCCCCTGGCATCTCCCCTTGCCTTGCCTCCCACCACTCCCAAGACACATTCGCAAGCTCACTCTCACTCTCGGCACAGACCAGATCACAAAGTTAAAACATACAGCCATTTCTCCCACACCAGAGCTCTAAGGGCTTAGAGCTGGTGCTGTTTCTGACCTTCCCTTGCCAGTGCTTTCACAGCCAAACATACACTAAGAATCTCCCCTTGCCTTGCCTCGCACCACTCCCAAGACACATTCGCAAGCTCACTCTCACTCGCGGCACAGACCAGCTCACAAAGTTAAAACATACAGCCATGTTTCCCTCTTAATATTTCTAAGGGCTTAATGCTCTTGCTGGTCCTCACCTTCCCTTGCCAGCACTTTCACACCCAGACAGACACTGCGGATGTACTTTTGCCTTGCCTCCCCGCACTCTCAATACACATTCGAAAGCTCACTCTCACATTCGCACAGACCAGCTCACAAAGTGCAAACATGCAGCCATTTCTCCCACACCAGAGCTCTAAGGCCTAAGAGCTGGTGCTGTATTCAACTGCCCTTCCCACCGCACTCACAGCCAGACACCCCCCTGGCATCTCCCCTTGCCTTGCCTCCCACCACTCCCAAGACACATTCGCAAGCTCACTCTCACTCTCGGCACAGACCAGCTCACAAAGTTAAAACATACAGCCATGTTTCCCTCTTGATATTTCTAAGGGCTTAATGCTCTTGCTGGTCCTCACCTTCCCTTGCCAGCACTTTCACACCCAGACAGACACTGCGGATGTACTTTTGCCTTGCCTCCCAGCACTCTCAATACACATTCGCAAGCTCACTCTCACATTCGCACAGACCAGCTCACAAAGTGCAAACATGCAGCCATTTCTCCCACACCAGAGCTCTAAGGCCTAAGAGCTGGTGCTGTATTCAACTGCCCTTCCCACCGCACTCACAGCCAGACACCCCCCTGGCATCTCCCCTTGCCTTGCCTCCCACCACTCCCAAGACACATTCGCAAGCTCCCTCTCACTCTCGGCACAGACCAGCTCACAAAGTTAAAACATCCAGCCATTTCTCCCACACCAGAGCTCTAAGGCCTAAGAGCTCTTGCTGTTTCTGACCTTCCCTTGCCAGTGCTTTCACAGCCAAACATACACTAAGAATCTCCCCTTGCCTTGCCTCGCACCACTCCCAAGACACATTCGCAAGCTCACTCTCACTCTCGGCACAGACCAGATCACAAAGTTAAAACATACAGCCATTTCTACCACACCAGAGATCTAAGGGCTTAGAGCTCTTGCTGTTTCTGACCTTCCCTTGCCAGTGCTTTCACAGCCAAACATACACTAAGAATCTCCCCTTGCCTTGCCTCCCACCACTCCCAAGACACATTCGCAATCTCACTCTCACTCTCGGCACAGACCAGCTCACAAAGTTAAAACATACAGCCATTTCTACCACACCAGAGCTCTAAGGGCTTAGAGCTCCTGCTGTTTCTGACCTTCCCTTGCCAGTGCTTTCACAGCCAAACATACACTAAGAATCTCCCCTTGCCTTGCCTCCCACCACTCCCAAGACACATTCGCAAGCTCACTCTCACTCGCGGCACAGACCAGCTCACAAAGTTAAAACATAAAGCCATGTTTCCCTCTTGATATTTCTAAGGACTTAATGCTCTTGCTGGTCCTCACCTTCCCTTGCCAGCACTTTCACACCCAGACAGACACTGCGGATGTACTTTTGCCTTGCCTCCCAGCACTCTCAATACACATTCGCAAGCTCACTCTCACTCTTCGCACAGACCAGCTCACAAAGTGCAAACATGCAGCCATTTCTCCCACACCAGAGCTCTAAGGCCTAAGAGCTGGTGCTGTATTCAACTGCCCTTCCCACCGCACTCACAGCCAGACACCCCCCTGGCATCTCCCCTTGCCTTGCCTCCCACCACTCCCAAGACACATTCGCAAGCTCACTCTCACTCTCGGCACAGACCAGCTCACAAAGTTAAAACATACAGCCATTTCTCCCACACCAGAGCTCTAAGGGCTTAGAGCTCTTGCTGTTTCTGACCTTCCCTTGCCAGTGCTTTCACAGCCAAACATACACTAAGAATCTCCCCTTGCCTTGCCTCCCACCACTCCCAAGACACATTCGCAAGCTCACTCTCACTCTCGGCACAGACCAGCTCACAAAGTTAAAACATACAGCCATTTCTCCCACACCAGAGCTCTAAGGGCTTAGAGCTCCTGCTGTTTCTGACCTTCCCTTGCCAGTGCTTTCACAGCCAAACATACACTAAGAATCTCCCCTTGCCTTGCCTCCCACCACTCCCAAGACACATTCGCAAGCTCACTCTCACTCTCGGCACAGACCAGCTCACAAAGTTAAAACATACAGCCATTTCTCCCACACCAGAGCTCTAAGGGCTTAGAGCTCCTGCTGTTTCTGACCTTCCCTTGCCAGTGCTTTCACAGCCAAACATACACTAAGAATCTCCCCTTGCCTTGCCTCCCACCACTCCCAAGACACATTCGCAAGCTCACTCTCACTCGCGGCACAGACCAGCTCACAAAGTTAAAACATACAGCCATTTCTCCCACACCAGAGCTCTAAGGGCTTAGAGCTCCTGCTGTTTCTGACCTTCCCTTGCCAGTGCTTTCACAGCCAAACATACACTAAGAATCTCCCCTTGCCTTGCCTCGCACCACTCCCAAGACACATTCTCAAGCTCACTCTCACTCGCGGCACAGACCAGCTCACAAAGTTAAAACATACAGCCATGTTTCCCTCTTGATATTTCTAAGGGCTTAATGCTCTTGCTGGTCCTCACCTTCCCTTGCCAGCACTTTCACACCCAGACAGACACTGCGGATGTACTTTTGCCTTGCCTCCCAGCACTCTCAATACACATTCGCAAGCTCACTCTCACATTCGCACAGACCAGCTCACAAAGTGCAAACATGCAGCCATTTCTCCCACACCAGAGCTCTAAGGCCTAAGAGCTGGTGCTGTATTCAACTGCCCTTCCCACCGCACTCACAGCCAGACACCCCCCTGGCATCTCCCCTTGCCTTGCCTCCCACCACTCCCAAGACACATTCGCAAGCTCCCTCTCACTCTCGGCACAGACCAGCTCACAAAGTTAAAACATCCAGCCATTTCTCCCACACCAGAGCTCTAAGGGCTTAGAGCTCTTGCTGTTTCTGACCTTCCCTTGCCAGTGCTTTCACAGCCAAACATACACTAAAAATCTCCCCTTGCCTTGCCTCCCACCACTCCCAAGACACATTCGCAAGCTCCCTCTCACTCTCGGCACAGACCAGCTCACAAAGTTAAAACATACAGCCATTTCTCCCACACCAGAGCTCTAAGGGCTTAGAGCTGGTGCTGTTTCTGACCTTCCCTTGCCAGTGCTTTCACAGCCAAACATACACTAAGAATCTCCCCTTGCCTTGCCTCCCACCACTCCCAAGATACATTCGCAAGCTCACTCTCACTCTCGGCACAGACCAGATCACAAAGTTAAAACATACAGCCATTTCTCCCACACCAGAGCTCTAAGGCCTAAGAGCTCTTGCTGTTTCTGACCTTCCCTTGCGAGTGCTTTCACAGCCAAACATACACTAAGAATCTCCCCTTGCCTTGCCTCCCACCACTCCCAAGACACATTCGCAAGCTCACTCTCACTCGCGGCACAGACCAGCTCACAAAGTTAAAACATACAGCCATGTTTCCCTCTTGATATTTCTAAGGACTTAATGCTCTTGCTGGTCCTCACCTTCCCTTGCCAGCACTTTCACACCCAGACAGACACTGCGGATGTACTTTTGCCTTGCCTCCCAGCACTCTCAATACACATTCGCAAGCTCACTCTCACTCTTCGCACAGACCAGCTCACAAAGTTAAAACATACAGCCATTTCTCCCACACCAGATCTCTAAGGCCTAAGAGCTCTTGCTGTTTCTGACCTTCCCTTGCCAGTGCTTTCACAGCCAAACATACACTAAGAATCTCCCCTTGCCTTGCCTCCCACCACTCCCAAGACACATTCGCAAGCTCACTCTCACTCTCGGCACAGACCAGCTCACAAAGTTAAAACATACAGCCATGTTTCCCTCTTGATATTTCTAAGGACTTAATGCTCTTGCTGGTCCTCACCTTCCCTTGCCAGCACTTTCACACCCAGACAGACACTGCGGATGTACTTTTGCCTTGCCTCCCACCACTCTCACTACACATTCGCAAGCTCACTCTCACTCCGCACAGACCAGCTCACAAAGTGCAAACATGCAGCCATTTCTCCCACACCAGAGCTCTAAGGCCTAAGAGCTGGTGCTGTATTCAACTGCCCTTCCCACCGCACTCACAGCCAGACACCCCCCTGGCATCTCCCCTTGCCTTGCCTCCCACCACTCCCAAGACACATTCGCAAGCTCACTCTCACTCTCGGCACAGACCAGCTCACAAAGTTAAAACATACAGCCATTTCTACCACACCAGAGCTCTAAGGGCTTAGAGCTCTTGCTGTTTCTGACCTTCCCTTGCCAGTGCTTTCACAGCCAAACATACACTAAGAATCTCCCCTTGCCTTGCCTCCCACCACTCCCAAGACACATTCTCAAGCTCCCTCTCACTCTCGGCACAGACCAGCTCACAAAGTTAAAACATACAGCCATTTCTCCCACACCAGAGCTCTAAGGGCTTAGAGCTCCTGCTGTTTCTGACCTTCCCTTGCCAGTGCTTTCACAGCCAAACATACACTAAGAATCTCCCCTTGCCTTGCCTCCCACCACTCCCAAGACACATTCGCAAGCTCCCTCTCACTCTCGGCACAGACCAGATCACAAAGTTAAAACATACAGCCATTTCTCCCACACCAGAGCTCTAAGGGCTTAGAGCTCTTGCTGTTTCTGACCTTCCCTTGCCAGTGCTTTCACAGCCAAACATACACTAAGAATCTCCCCTTGCCTTGCCTCCCACCACTCCCAAGACACATTCGCAAGCTCACTCTCACTCTCGGCACAGACCAGCTCACAAAGTTAAAACATACAGCCATGTTTCCCTCTTGATATTTCTAAGGGCTTAATGCTCTTGCTGGTCCTCACCTTCCCTTGCCAGCACTTTCACACCCAGACAGACACTGCGGATGTACTTTTGCCTTGCCTCCCAGCACTCTCAATACACATTCGAAAGCTCACTCTCACATTCGCACAGACCAGCTCACAAAGTGCAAACATGCGGCCATTTCTCCCACACCAGAGCTCTAAGGCCTAAGAGCTGGTGCTGTATTCAACTGCCCTTCCCACCGCACTCACAGCCAGACACCCCCCTGGCATCTCCCCTTGCCTTGCCTCCCACCACTCCCAAGACACATTCGCAAGCTCACTCTCACTCTCGGCACAGACCAGATCACAAAGTTAAAACATACAGCCATTTCTCCCACACCAGAGCTCTAAGGGCTTAGAGCTGGTGCTGTTTCTGACCTTCCCTTGCCAGTGCTTTCACAGCCAAACATACACTAAGAATCTCCCCTTGCCTTGCCTCCCACCACTCCCAAGACACATTCGCAAGCTCACTCTCACTCTCGGCACAGACCAGCTCACAAAGTTAAAACATACAGCCATGTTTCCCTCTTAATATTTCTAAGGGCTTAATGCTCTTGCTGGTCCTCACCTTCCCTTGCCAGCACTTTCACACCCAGACAGACACTGCGGATGTACTTTTGCCTTGCCTCCCAGCACTCTCAATACACATTCGCAAGCTCACTCTCACATTCGCACAGACCAGCTCACAAAGTGCAAACATGCAGCCATTTCTCCCACACCAGAGCTCTAAGGCCTAAGAGCTGGTGCTGTATTCAACTGCCCTTCCCACCGCACTCACAGCCAGACACCCCCCTGGCATCTCCCCTTGCCTTGCCTCCCACCACTACCAAGACACATTCTCAAGCTCCCTCTCACTCTCGGCACAGACCACCTCACA
Organism: Pelecanus crispus; assembly: GCF_030463565.1. NCBI lineage: Eukaryota > Metazoa > Chordata > Aves > Pelecaniformes > Pelecanidae > Pelecanus > Pelecanus crispus. The sequence goes on from NC_134644.1 coordinate 67,310,391, forward strand.
AAGTTAAAACATACAGCCATTTCTCCCACACCAGAGCTCTAAGGGCTTACAGCTCTTGCTGTTTCTGACCTTCCCTTGCCAGTGCTTTCACAGCAAGACATACACTAAGAATCTCCCCTTGCCTTGCCTCCCACCACTACCAAGACACATTCGCAAGCTCACTCTCACTCTCGGCACAGACCAGCTCACAAAGTTAAAACATACAGCCATTTCTACCACACCAGAGCTCTAAGGGCTTAGAGCTCTTGCTGTTTCTGACCTTCCCTTGCCAGTGCTTTCACAGCCAAACATACACTAAGAATCTCCCCTTGCCTTGCCTCCCACCACTCCCAAGACACATTCGCAAGCTCACTCTCACTCTCGGCACAGACCAGCTCACAAAGTTAAAACATACAGCCATTTCTACCACACCAGAGCTCTAAGGGCTTAGAGCTCCTGCTGTTTCTGACCTTCCCTTGCCAGTGCTTTCACAGCCAAACATACACTAAGAATCTCCCCTTGCCTTGCCTCCCACCACTCCCAAGACACATTCGCAAGCTCACTCTCACTCGCGGCACAGACCAGCTCACAAAGTTAAAACATACAGCCATGTTTCCCTCTTAATATTTCTAAGGGCTTAATGCTCTTGCTGGTCCTCACCTTCCCTTGCCAGTGCTTTCACACCCAGACAGACACTGCGGATGTACTTTTGCCTTGCCTCCCAGCACTCTCAATACACATTCGAAAGCTCACTCTCACATTCGCACAGACCAGCTCACAAAGTGCAAACATGCAGCCATTTCTCCCACACCAGAGCTCTAAGGCCTAAGAGCTGGTGCTGTATTCAACTGCCCTTCCCACCGCACTCACAGCCAGACACCCCCCTGGCATCTCCCCTTGCCTTGCCTCCCACCACTCCCAAGACACATTCTCAAGCTCCCTCTCACTCTCGGCACAGACCAGCTCACAAAGTTAAAACATCCAGCCATTTCTCCCACACCAGAGCTCTAAGGGCTTAGAGCTCCTGCTGTTTCTGACCTTCCCTTGCCAGTGCTTTCACAGCCAGACAGACACTAAAAATCTCCCCTTGCCTTGCCTCCCACCACTCCCAAGACACATTCGCAAGCTCCCTCTCACTCTCGGCACAGACCAGCTCACAAAGTTAAAACATCCAGCCATTTCTCCCACACCAGAGCTCTAAGGGCTTAGAGCTCTTGCTGTTTCTGACCTTCCCTTGCCAGTGCTTTCACAGCCAGACAGACACTAAGAATCTCCCCTTGCCTTGCCTGCCACCACTCCCAAGACACATTCTCAAGCTCACTCTCACTCTCGGCACAGACCAGCTCACAAAGTTAAAACATACAGCCATTTCTCCCACACCAGAGCTCTAAGGGCTTAGAGCTGGTGCTGTTTCTGACCTTCCCTTGCCAGTGCTTTCACAGCCAAACATACACTAAGAATCTCCCCTTGCCTTGCCTCCCACCACTCCCAAGACACATTCGCAAGCTCCCTCTCACTCTCGGCACAGACCAGCTCACAAAGTTAAAACATACAGCCATGTTTCCCTCTTGATATTTCTAAGGACTTAATGCTCTTGCTGGTCCTCACCTTCCCTTGCCAGCACTTTCACACCCAGACAGACACTGCGGATGTACTTTTGCCTTGCCTCCCAGCACTCTCACTACACATTCGCAAGCTCACTCTCACTCTTCGCACAGACCAGCTCACAAAGTGCAAACATGCAGCCATTTCTCCCACACCAGAGCTCTAAGGCCTAAGAGCTGGTGCTGTATTCAACTGCCCTTCCCACCGCACTCACAGCCAGACACCCCCCTGGCATCTCCCCTTGCCTTGCCTCCCACCACTCCCAAGACACATTCTCAAGCTCCCTCTCACTCTCGGCACAGACCAGCTCACAAAGTTAAAACATACAGCCATTTCTACCACACCAGAGGTCTAAGGGCTTAGAGCTCTTGCTGTTTCTGACCTTCCCTTGCCAGTGCTTTCGCAGCCAAACATACACTAAGAATCTCCCCTTGCCTTGCCTCCCACCACTCCCAAGACACATTCGCAAGCTCACTCTCACTGTCGGCACAGACCAGCTCACAAAGTTAAAACATACAGCCATTTCTCCCACACCAGAGCTCTAAGGCCTAACAGCTCCTGCTTTTTCTGACCTTCCCTTGCCAGTGCTTTCACAGCCAAACATACACTAAGAATCTCCCCTTGCCTTGCCTCCCACCACTCCCAAGACACATTCGCAAGCTCACTCTCACTCTCGGCACAGACCAGCTCACAAAGTTAAAACATACAGCCATTTCTCCCACACCAGAGCTCTAAGGGCTTAGAGCTCCTGCTGTTTCTGACCTTCCCTTGCGAGTGCTTTCACAGCCAAACATACACTAAGAATCTCCCCTTGCCTTGCCTCCCACCACTCCCAAGACACATTCGCAAGCTCACTCTCACTCTCGGCACAGACCAGCTCACAAAGTTAAAACATACAGCCATTTCTCCCACACCAGAGCTCTAAGGGCTTAGAGCTCCTGCTGTTTCTGACCTTCCCTTGCCAGTGCTTTCACAGCCAAACATACACTAAGAATCTCCCCTTGCCTTGCCTCCCACCACTCCCAAGACACATTCGCAAGCTCACTCTCACTCGCGGCACAGACCAGCTCACAAAGTTAAAACATAAAGCCATGTTTCCCTCTTAATATTTCTAAGGGCTTAATGCTCTTGCTGGTCCTCACCTTCCCTTGCCAGCACTTTCACACCCAGACAGACACTGCGGATGTACTTTTGCCTTGCCTCCCAGCACTCTCAATACACATTCGAAAGCTCACTCTCACATTCGCACAGACCAGCTCACAAAGTGCAAACATGCAGCCATTTCTCCCACACCAGAGCTCTAAGGCCTAAGAGCTCCTGCTGTTTCTGACCTTCCCTTGCCAGTGCTTTCACAGCCAAACATACACTAAGAATCTCCCCTTGCCTTGCCTCCCACCACTCCCAAGACACATTCGCAAGCTCACTCTCACTCGCGGCACAGACCAGCTCACAAAGTTAAAACATACAGCCATGTTTCCCTCTTAATATTTCTATAGGGCTTAATGCTCTTGCTGGTCCTCACCTTCCCTTGCCAGCACTTTCACACCCAGACAGACACTGCGGATGTACTTTTGCCTTGCCTCCCAGCACTCTCAATACACATTCGAAAGCTCACTCTCACTCTTCGCACAGACCAGCTCACAAAGTGCAAACATGCAGCCATTTCTCCCACACCAGAGCTCTAAGGCCTGAGAGCTGGTGCTGTATTCAACTGCCCTTCCCACCGCACTCACAGCCAGACACCCCCCTGGCATCTCCCCTTGCCTTGCCTCCCACCACTCCCAAGACACATTCGCAAGCTCACTCTCACTCTCGGCACAGACCAGCTCACAAAGTTAAAACATACAGCCATGTTTCCCTCTTGATATTTCTAAGGACTTAATGCTCTTGCTGGTCCTCACCTTCCCTTGCCAGCACTTTCACACCCAGACAGACACTGCGGATGTACTTTTGCCTTGCCTCCCAGCACTCTCAATACACATTCGCAAGCTCACTCTCACATTCGCACAGACCAGCTCACAAAGTGCAAACATGCACCCATTTCTCCCACACCAGAGCTCTAAGGCCTAAGAGCTGGTGCTGTATTCAACTGCCCTTCCCACCGCACTCACAGCCAGACACCCCCCTGGCATCTCCCCTTGCCTTGCCTCCCACCACTCCCAAGACACATTCGCAAGCTCCCTCTCACTCTCGGCACAGACCAGCTCACAAAGTTAAAACATCCAGCCATTTCTCCCACACCAGAGCTCTAAGGGCTTAGAGCTCTTGCTGTTTCTGACCTTCCCTTGCCAGTGCTTTCACAGCCAAACATACACTAAGAATCTCCCCTTGCCTTGCCTCCCACCACTCCCAAGACACATTCTCAAGCTCACTCTCACTCTCGGCACAGACCAGATCACAAAGTTAAAACATACAGCCATTTCTCCCACACCAGAGATCTAAGGGCTTAGAGCTCTTGCTGTTTCTGACCTTCCCTTGCCAGTGCTTTCACAGCCAAACATACACTAAGAATCTCCCCTTGCCTTGCCTCCCACCACTCCCAAGACACATTCGCAAGCTCACTCTCACTCTCGGCACAGACCAGCTCACAAAGTTAAAACATACAGCCATTTCTCCCACACCAGAGCTCTAAGGGCTTAGAGCTCTTGCTGTTTCTGACCTTCCCTTGCCAGTGCTTTCACAGCCAAACATACACTAAGAATCTCCCCTTGCCTTGCCTCCCACCACTCCCAAGACACATTCGCAAGCTCACTCTCACTCGCGGCACAGACCAGCTCACAAAGTTAAAACATACAGCCATGTTTCCCTCTTAATATTTCTAAGGGCTTAATGCTCTTGCTGGTCCTCACCTTCCCTTGCCAGCACTTTCACACCCAGACAGACACTGCGGATGTACTTTTGCCTTGCCTCCCAGCACTCTCAATACACATTCGCAAGCTCACTCTCACATTCGCACAGACCAGCTCACAAAGTGCAAACATGCAGCCATTTCTCCCACACCAGAGCTCTAAGGCCTAAGAGCTGGTGCTGTATTCAACTGCCCTTCCCACCGCACTCACAGCCAGACACCCCCCTGGCATCTCCCCTTGCCTTGCCTCCCACCACTCCCAAGACACATTCGCAAGCTCCCTCTCACTCTCGGCACAGACCAGCTCACAAAGTTAAAACATACAGCCATTTCTACCACACCAGAGCTCTAAGGGCTTAGAGCTCCTGCTGTTTCTGACCTTCCCTTGCCAGTGCTTTCACAGCCAGACAGACACTAAGAATCTCCCCTTGCCTTGCCTCCCACCACTCCCAAGACACATTCGCAAGCTCACTCTCACTCTCGGCACAGACCAGCTCACAAAGTTAAAACATCCAGCCATTTCTCCCACACCAGAGCTCTAAGGGCTTAGAGCTCTTGCTGTTTCTGACTTTCCCTTGCCAGTGCTTTCACAGCCAAACATACACTAAGAATCTCCCCTTGCCTTGCCTCCCACCACTCCCAAGACACATTCGCAAGCTCACTCTCACTCGCGGCACAGACCAGCTCACAAAGTTAAAACATACAGCCATTTCTCCCACACCAGAGCTCTAAGGGCTTAGAGCTCCTGCTGTTTCTGACCTTCCCTTGCCAGTGCTTTCACAGCCAAACATACACTAAGAATCTCCCCTTGCCTTGCCTCCCACCACTCCCAAGACACATTCGCAAGCTCACTCTCACTCGCGGCACAGACCAGCTCACAAAGTTAAAACATACAGCCATGTTTCCCTCTTGATATTTCTAAGGACTTAATGCTCTTGCTGGTCCTCACCTTCCCTTGCCAGCACTTTCACACCCAGACAGACAGTGCGGATGTACTTTTGCCTTGCCTCCCAGCACTCTCACTACACATTCGCAAGCTCACTCTCACTCCGCACACACCAGCTCACAAAGTGCAAACATGCAGCCATTTCTACCACACCAGAGCTCTATGGGCTTAGAGCTCTTGCTGTTTCTGACCTTCCCTTGCCAGTGCTTTCACAGCCAAACATACACTAAGAATCTCCCCTTGCCTTGCCTCGCAACACTCCCAAGACACATTCTCAAGCTCACTCTCACTCTCGGCACAGACCAGCTCACAAAGTTAAAACATACAGCCATTTCTCCCACACCAGATCTCTAAGGCCTAAGAGCTCTTGCTGTTTCTGACCTTCCCTTGCCAGTGCTTTCACAGCCAAACATACACTAAGAATCTCCCCTTGCCTTGCCTCCCACCACTCCCAAGACACATTCGCAAGCTCACTCTCACTCGCGGCACAGACCAGCTCACAAAGTTAAAACATACAGCCATGTTTCCCTCTTGATATTTCTAAGGACTTAATGCTCTTGCTGGTCCTCACCTTCCCTTGCCAGCACTTTCACACCCAGACAGACACTGCGGATGTACTTTTGCCTTGCCTCCCACCACTCTCACTACACATTCGCAAGCTCACTCTCACTCCGCACAGACCAGCTCACAAAGTGCAAACATGCAGCCATTTCTCCCACACCAGAGCTCTAAGGCCTAAGAGCTGGTGCTGTATTCAACTGCCCTTCCCACCGCACTCACAGCCAGACACCCCCCTGGCATCTCCCCTTGCCTTGCCTCCCACCACTCCCAAGACACATTCGCAAGCTCACTCTCACTCTCGGCACAGACCAGCTCACAAAGTTAAAACATACAGCCATTTCTACCACACCAGAGCTCTAAGGGCTTAGAGCTCTTGCTGTTTCTGACCTTCCCTTGCCAGTGCTTTCACAGCCAAACATACACTGAGAATCTCCCCTTGCCTTGCCTCCCACCACTCCCAAGACACATTCTCAAGCTCCCTCTCACTCTCGGCACAGACCAGCTCACAAAGTTAAAACATACAGCCATTTCTACCACACCAGAGCTCTAAGGGCTTAGAGCTCCTGCTGTTTCTGACCTTCCCTTGCCAGTGCTTTCACAGCCAAACATACACTAAGAATCTCCCCTTGCCTTGCCTCCCACCACTCCCAAGACACATTCGCAAGCTCACTCTCACTCTCGGCACAGACCAGCTCACAAAGTTAAAACATACAGCCATTTCTCCCACACCAGAGCTCTAAGGGCTTAGAGCTCTTGCTGTTTCTGACCTTCCCTTGCCAGTGCTTTCACAGCCAAACATACACTAAGAATCTCCCCTTGCCTTGCCTCCCACCACTCCCAAGACACATTCGCAAGCTCACTCTCACTCTCGGCACAGACCAGCTCACAAAGTTAAAACATACAGCCATGTTTCCCTCTTGATATTTCTAAGGGCTTAATGCTCTTGCTGGTCCTCACCTTCCCTTGCCAGCACTTTCACACCCAGACAGACACTGCGGATGTACTTTTGCCTTGCCTCCCAGCACTCTCAATACACATTCGAAAGCTCACTCTCACATTCGCACAGACCAGCTCACAAAGTGCAAACATGCGGCCATTTCTCCCACACCAGAGCTCTAAGGCCTAAGAGCTGGTGCTGTATTCAACTGCCCTTCCCACCGCACTCACAGCCAGACACCCCCCTGGCATCTCCCCTTGCCTTGCCTCCCACCACTCCCAAGACACATTCGCAAGCTCACTCTCACTCTCGGCACAGACCAGATCACAAAGTTAAAACATACAGCCATTTCTCCCACACCAGAGCTCTAAGGGCTTAGAGCTGGTGCTGTTTCTGACCTTCCCTTGCCAGTGCTTTCACAGCCAAACATACACTAAGAATCTCCCCTTGCCTTGCCTCCCACCACTCCCAAGACACATTCGCAAGCTCACTCTCACTCTCGGCACAGACCAGCTCACAAAGTTAAAACATACAGCCATGTTTCCCTCTTAATATTTCTAAGGGCTTAATGCTCTTGCTGGTCCTCACCTTCCCTTGCCAGCACTTTCACACCCAGACAGACACTGCGGATGTACTTTTGCCTTGCCTCCCAGCACTCTCAATACACATTCGAAAGCTCACTCTCACATTCGCACAGACCAGCTCACAAAGTGCAAACATGCAGCCATTTCTCCCACACCAGAGCTCTAAGGCCTAAGAGCTGGTGCTGTATTCAACTGCCCTTCCCACCGCACTCACAGCCAGACACCCCCCTGGCATCTCCCCTTGCCTTGCCTCCCACCACTCCCAAGACACATTCGCAAGCTCACTCTCACTCTCGGCACAGACCAGCTCACAAAGTTAAAACATACAGCCATGTTTCCCTCTTGATATTTCTAAGGGCTTAATGCTCTTGCTGGTCCTCACCTTCCCTTGCCAGCACTTTCACACCCAGACAGACACTGCGGATGTACTTTTGCCTTGCCTCCCAGCACTCTCAATACACATTCGCAAGCTCACTCTCACATTCGCACAGACCAGCTCACAAAGTGCAAACATGCAGCCATTTCTCCCACACCAGAGCTCTAAGGCCTAAGAGCTGGTGCTGTATTCAACTGCCCTTCCCACCGCACTCACAGCCAGACACCCCCCTGGCATCTCCCCTTGCCTTGCCTCCCACCACTCCCAAGACACATTCGCAAGCTCCCTCTCACTCTCGGCACAGACCAGCTCACAAAGTTAAAACATCCAGCCATTTCTCCCACACCAGAGCTCTAAGGCCTAAGAGCTCTTGCTGTTTCTGACCTTCCCTTGCCAGTGCTTTCACAGCCAAACATACACTAAGAATCTCCCCTTGCCTTGCCTCCCACCACTCCCAAGACACATTCTCAAGCTCACTCTCACTCTCGGCACAGACCAGATCACAAAGTTAAAACATACAGCCATTTCTACCACACCAGAGATCTAAGGGCTTAGAGCTCTTGCTGTTTCTGACCTTCCCTTGCCAGTGCTTTCACAGCCAAACATACACTAAGAATCTCCCCTTGCCTTGCCTCCCACCACTCCCAAGACACATTCGCAATCTCACTCTCACTCTCGGCACAGACCAGCTCACAAAGTTAAAACATACAGCCATTTCTACCACACCAGAGCTCTAAGGGCTTAGAGCTCCTGCTGTTTCTGACCTTCCCTTGCCAGTGCTTTCACAGCCAAACATACACTAAGAATCTCCCCTTGCCTTGCCTCCCACCACTCCCAAGACACATTCGCAAGCTCACTCTCACTCGCGGCACAGACCAGCTCACAAAGTTAAAACATAAAGCCATGTTTCCCTCTTGATATTTCTAAGGACTTAATGCTCTTGCTGGTCCTCACCTTCCCTTGCCAGCACTTTCACACCCAGACAGACACTGCGGATGTACTTTTGCCTTGCCTCCCAGCACTCTCAATACACATTCGAAAGCTCACTCTCACTCTTCGCACAGACCAGCTCACAAAGTGCAAACATGCAGCCATTTCTCCCACACCAGAGCTCTAAGGCCTAAGAGCTGGTGCTGTATTCAACTGCCCTTCCCACCGCACTCACAGCCAGACACCCCCCTGGCATCTCCCCTTGCCTTGCCTCCCACCACTCCCAAGACACATTCGCAAGCTCACTCTCACTCTCGGCACAGACCAGCTCACAAAGTTAAAACATACAGCCATTTCTCCCACACCAGAGCTCTAAGGGCTTAGAGCTCTTGCTGTTTCTGACCTTCCCTTGCCAGTGCTTTCACAGCCAAACATACACTAAGAATCTCCCCTTGCCTTGCCTCCCACCACTCCCAAGACACATTCGCAAGCTCACTCTCACTCTCGGCACAGACCAGCTCACAAAGTTAAAACATACAGCCATTTCTCCCACACCAGAGCTCTAAGGGCTTAGAGCTCCTGCTGTTTCTGACCTTCCCTTGCCAGTGCTTTCACAGCCAAACATACACTAAGAATCTCCCCTTGCCTTGCCTCCCACCACTCCCAAGACACATTCGCAAGCTCACTCTCACTCTCGGCACAGACCAGCTCACAAAGTTAAAACATACAGCCATTTCTCCCACACCAGAGCTCTAAGGGCTTAGAGCTCCTGCTGTTTCTGACCTTCCCTTGCCAGTGCTTTCACAGCCAAACATACACTAAGAATCTCCCCTTGCCTTGCCTCCCACCACTCCCAAGACACATTCGCAAGCTCACTCTCACTCGCGGCACAGACCAGCTCACAAAGTTAAAACATAGAGCCATTTCTCCCACACCAGAGCTCTAAGGGCTTAGAGCTCCTGCTGTTTCTGACCTTCCCTTGCCAGTGCTTTCACAGCCAAACATACACTAAGAATCTCCCCTTGCCTTGCCTCGCACCACTCCCAAGACACATTCTCAAGCTCACTCTCACTCGCGGCACAGACCAGCTCACAAAGTTAAAACATACAGCCATGTTTCCCTCTTGATATTTCTAAGGGCTTAATGCTCTTGCTGGTCCTCACCTTCCCTTGCCAGCACTTTCACACCCAGACAGACACTGCGGATGTACTTTTGCCTTGCCTCCCAGCACTCTCAATACACATTCGCAAGCTCACTCTCACATTCGCACAGACCAGCTCACAAAGTGCAAACATGCAGCCATTTCTCCCACACCAGAGCTCTAAGGCCTAAGAGCTGGTGCTGTATTCAACTGCCCTTCCCACCGCACTCACAGCCAGACACCCCCCTGGCATCTCCCCTTGCCTTGCCTCCCACCACTCCCAAGACACATTCGCAAGCTCCCTCTCACTCTCGGCACAGACCAGCTCACAAAGTTAAAACATCCAGCCATTTCTCCCACACCAGAGCTCTAAGGGCTTAGAGCTCTTGCTGTTTCTGACCTTCCCTTGCCAGTGCTTTCACAGCCAAACATACACTAAAAATCTCCCCTTGCCTTGCCTCCCACCACTCCCAAGACACATTCGCAAGCTCACTCTCACTCTCGGCACAGACCAGCTCACAAAGTTAAAACATACAGCCATTTCTCCCACACCAGAGCTCTAAGGGCTTAGAGCTGGTGCTGTTTCTGACCTTCCCTTGCCAGTGCTTTCACAGCCAAACATACACTAAGAATCTCCCCTTGCCTTGCCTCCCACCACTCCCAAGATACATTCGCAAGCTCACTCTCACTCTCGGCACAGACCAGATCACAAAGTTAAAACATACAGCCATTTCTCCCACACCAGAGCTCTAAGGCCTAAGAGCTCTTGCTGTTTCTGACCTTCCCTTGCGAGTGCTTTCACAGCCAAACATACACTAAGAATCTCCCCTTGCCTTGCCTCCCACCACTCCCAAGACACATTCGCAAGCTCCCTCTCACTCTTCGCACAGACCAGCTCACAAAGTTAAAACATACAGCCATGTTTCCCTCTTGATATTTCTAAGGACTTAATGCTCTTGCTGGTCCTCACCTTCCCTTGCCAGCACTTTCACACCCAGACAGACACTGCGGATGTACTTTTGCCTTGCCTCCCAGCACTCTCAATACACATTCGCAAGCTCACTCTCACTCTTCGCACAGACCAGCTCACAAAGTTAAAACATACAGCCATTTCTCCCACACCAGATCTCTAAGGCCTAAGAGCTCTTGCTGTTTCTGACCTTCCCTTGCCAGTGCTTTCACAGCCAAACATACACTAAGAATCTCCCCTTGCCTTGCCTCCCACCACTCCCAAGACACATTCGCAAGCTCACTCTCACTCTCGGCACAGACCAGCTCACAAAGTTAAAACATACAGCCATGTTTCCCTCTTGATATTTCTAAGGACTTAATGCTCTTGCTGGTCCTCACCTTCCCTTGCCAGCACTTTCACACCCAGACAGACACTGCGGATGTACTTTTGCCTTGCCTCCCACCACTCTCACTACACATTCGCAAGCTCACTCTCACTCCGCACAGACCAGCTCACAAAGTGCAAACATGCAGCCATTTCTCCCACACCAGAGCTCTAAGGCCTAAGAGCTGGTGCTGTATTCAACTGCCCTTCCCACCGCACTCACAGCCAGACACCCCCCTGGCATCTCCCCTTGCCTTGCCTCCCACCACTCCCAAGACACATTCGCAAGCTCACTCTCACTCTCGGCACAGACCAGCTCACAAAGTTAAAACATACAGCCATTTCTACCACACCAGAGCTCTAAGGGCTTAGAGCTCTTGCTGTTTCTGACCTTCCCTTGCCAGTGCTTTCACAGCCAAACATACACTAAGAATCTCCCCTTGCCTTGCCTCCCACCACTCCCAAGACACATTCTCAAGCTCCCTCTCACTCTCGGCACAGACCAGCTCACAAAGTTAAAACATACAGCCATTTCTCCCACACCAGAGCTCTAAGGGCTTAGAGCTCCTGCTGTTTCTGACCTTCCCTTGCCAGTGCTTTCACAGCCAAACATACACTAAGAATCTCCCCTTGCCTTGCCTCCCACCACTCCCAAGACACATTCGCAAGCTCACTCTCACTCTCGGCACAGACCAGATCACAAAGTTAAAACATACAGCCATTTCTACCACACCAGAGCTCTAAGGGCTTAGAGCTCTTGCTGTTTCTGACCTTCCCTTGCCAGTGCTTTCACAGCCAAACATACACTAAGAATCTCCCCTTGCCTTGCCTCCCACCACTCCCAAGACACATTCGCAAGCTCACTCTCACTCTCGGCACAGACCAGCTCACAAAGTTAAAACATACAGCCATGTTTCCCTCTTGATATTTCTAAGGGCTTAATGCTCTTGCTGGTCCTCACCTTCCCTTGCCAGCACTTTCACACCCAGACAGACACTGCGGATGTACTTTTGCCTTGCCTCCCAGCACTCTCAATACACATTCGAAAGCTCACTCTCACATTCGCACAGACCAGCTCACAAAGTGCAAACATGCGGCCATTTCTCCCACACCAGAGCTCTAAGGCCTAAGAGCTGGTGCTGTATTCAACTGCCCTTCCCACCGCACTCACAGCCAGACACCCCCCTGGCATCTCCCCTTGCCTTGCCTCCCACCACTCCCAAGACACATTCGCAAGCTCACTCTCACTCTCGGCACAGACCAGATCACAAAGTTAAAACATACAGCCATTTCTCCCACACCAGAGCTCTAAGGGCTTAGAGCTGGTGCTGTTTCTGACCTTCCCTTGCCAGTGCTTTCACAGCCAAACATACACTAAGAATCTCCCCTTGCCTTGCCTCCCACCACTCCCAAGACACATTCGCAAGCTCACTCTCACTCTCGGCACAGACCAGCTCACAAAGTTAAAACATACAGCCATGTTTCCCTCTTAATATTTCTAAGGGCTTAATGCTCTTGCTGGTCCTCACCTTCCCTTGCCAGCACTTTCACACCCAGACAGACACTGCGGATGTACTTTTGCCTTGCCTCCCAGCACTCTCAATACACATTCGCAAGCTCACTCTCACATTCGCACAGACCAGCTCACAAAGTGCAAACATGCAGCCATTTCTCCCACACCAGAGCTCTAAGGCCTAAGAGCTGGTGCTGTATTCAACTGCCCTTCCCACCGCACTCACAGCCAGACACCCCCCTGGCATCTCCCCTTGCCTTGCCTCCCACCACTACCAAGACACATTCTCAAGCTCCCTCTCACTCTCGGCACAGACCACCTCACAAAGTTAAAACATACAGCCATTTCTCCCACACCAGAGCTCTAAGGGCTTACAGCTCTTGCTGTTTCTGACCTTCCCTTGCCAGTGCTTTCACAGCAAGACATACACTAAGAATCTCCCCTTGCCTTGCCTCCCACCACTCCCAAGACACATTCGCAAGCTCACTCTCACTCTCGGCACAGACCAGCTCACAAAGTTAAAACATACAGCCATTTCTACCACACCAGAGCTCTAAGGGCTTAGAGCTCCTGCTGTTTCTGACCTTCCCTTGCCAGTGCTTTCACAGCCAAACATACACTAAGAATCTCCCCTTGCCTTGCCTCCCACCACTCCCAAGACACATTCGCAAGCTCACTCTCACTCGCGGCACAGACCAGCTCACAAAGTTAAAACATACAGCCATGTTTCCCTCTTAATATTTCTAAGGGCTTAATGCTCTTGCTGGTCCTCACCTTCCCTTGCCAGTGCTTTCACACCCAGACAGACACTGCGGATGTACTTTTGCCTTGCCTCCCAGCACTCTCAATACACATTCGAAAGCTCACTCTCACATTCGCACAGACCAGCTCACAAAGTGCAAACATGCAGCCATTTCTCCCACACCAGAGCTCTAAGGCCTAAGAGCTGGTGCTGTATTCAACTGCCCTTCCCACCGCACTCACAGCCAGACACCCCCCTGGCATCTCCCCTTGCCTTGCCTCCCACCACTCCCAAGACACATTCGCAAGCTCCCTCTCACTCTCGGCACAGACCAGCTCACAAAGTTAAAACATCCAGCCATTTCTCCCACACCAGAGCTCTAAGGGCTTAGAGCTCCTGCTGTTTCTGACCTTCCCTTGCCAGTGCTTTCACAGCCAGACAGACACTAAAAATCTCCCCTTGCCTTGCCTCCCACCACTCCCAAGACACATTCGCAAGCTCCCTCTCACTCTCGGCACAGACCAGCTCACAAAGTTAAAACATCCAGCCATTTCTCCCACACCAGAGCTCTAAGGGCTTAGAGCTCTTGCTGTTTCTGACCTTCCCTTGCCAGTGCTTTCACAGCCAAACATACACTAAGAATCTCCCCTTGCCTTGCCTCCCACCACTCCCAAGACACATTCTCAAGCTCACTCTCACTCTCGGCACAGACCAGCTCACAAAGTTAAAACATACAGCCATTTCTCCCACACCAGAGCTCTAAGGGCTTAGAGCTGGTGCTGTTTCTGACCTTCCCTTGCCAGTGCTTTCACAGCCAAACATACACTAAGAATCTCCCCTTGCCTTGCCTCCCACCACTCCCAAGACACATTCGCAAGCTCCCTCTCACTCTCGGCACAGACCAGCTCACAAAGTTAAAACATACAGCCATGTTTCCCTCTTGATATTTCTAAGGACTTAATGCTCTTGCTGGTCCTCACCTTCCCTTGCCAGCACTTTCACACCCAGACAGACACTGCGGATGTACTTTTGCCTTGCCTCCCAGCACTCTCACTACACATTCGCAAGCTCACTCTCACTCTTCGCACAGACCAGCTCACAAAGTGCAAACATGCAGCCATTTCTCCCACACCAGAGCTCTAAGGCCTAAGAGCTGGTGCTGTATTCAACTGCCCTTCCCACCGCACTCACAGCCAGACACCCCCCTGGCATCTCCCCTTGCCTTGCCTCCCACCACTCCCAAGACACATTCGCAAGCTCACTCTCACTCTCGGCACAGACCAGCTCACAAAGTTAAAACATACAGCCATTTCTACCACACCAGAGGTCTAAGGGCTTAGAGCTCTTGCTGTTTCTGACCTTCCCTTGCCAGTGCTTTCGCAGCCAAACATACACTAAGAATCTCCCCTTGCCTTGCCTCCCACCACTCCCAAGACACATTCGCAAGCTCACTCTCACTGTCGGCACAGACCAGCTCACAAAGTTAAAACATACAGCCATTTCTCCCACACCAGAGCTCTAAGGCCTAACAGCTCCTGCTTTTTCTGACCTTCCCTTGCCAGTGCTTTCACAGCCAAACATACACTAAGAATCTCCCCTTGCCTTGCCTCCCACCACTCCCAAGACACATTCGCAAGCTCACTCTCACTCTCGGCACAGACCAGCTCACAAAGTTAAAACATACAGCCATTTCTCCCACACCAGAGCTCTAAGGGCTTAGAGCTCCTGCTGTTTCTGACCTTCCCTTGCGAGTGCTTTCACAGCCAAACATACACTAAGAATCTCCCCTTGCCTTGCCTCCCACCACTCCCAAGACACATTCGCAAGCTCACTCTCACTCTCGGCACAGACCAGCTCACAAAGTTAAAACATACAGCCATTTCTCCCACACCAGAGCTCTAAGGGCTTAGAGCTCCTGCTGTTTCTGACCTTCCCTTGCCAGTGCTTTCACAGCCAAACATACACTAAGAATCTCCCCTTGCCTTGCCTCCCACCACTCCCAAGACACATTCGCAAGCTCACTCTCACTCGCGGCACAGACCAGCTCACAAAGTTAAAACATAAAGCCATGTTTCCCTCTTAATATTTCTAAGGGCTTAATGCTCTTGCTGGTCCTCACCTTCCCTTGCCAGCACTTTCACACCCAGACAGACACTGCGGATGTACTTTTGCCTTGCCTCCCAGCACTCTCAATACACATTCGAAAGCTCACTCTCACATTCGCACAGACCAGCTCACAAAGTGCAAACATGCAGCCATTTCTCCCACACCAGAGCTCTAAGGCCTAAGAGCTCCTGCTGTTTCTGACCTTCCCTTGCCAGTGCTTTCACAGCCAAACATACACTAAGAATCTCCCCTTGCCTTGCCTCCCACCACTCCCAAGACACATTCGCAAGCTCACTCTCACTCGCGGCACAGACCAGCTCACAAAGTTAAAACATACAGCCATGTTTCCCTCTTAATATTTCTATAGGGCTTAATGCTCTTGCTGGTCCTCACCTTCCCTTGCCAGCACTTTCACACCCAGACAGACACTGCGGATGTACTTTTGCCTTGCCTCCCAGCACTCTCAATACACATTCGAAAGCTCACTCTCACTCTTCGCACAGACCAGCTCACAAAGTGCAAACATGCAGCCATTTCTCCCACACCAGAGCTCTAAGGCCTGAGAGCTGGTGCTGTATTCAACTGCCCTTCCCACCGCACTCACAGCCAGACACCCCCCTGGCATCTCCCCTTGCCTTGCCTCCCACCACTCCCAAGACACATTCGCAAGCTCACTCTCACTCTCGGCACAGACCAGCTCACAAAGTTAAAACATACAGCCATGTTTCCCTCTTGATATTTCTAAGGACTTAATGCTCTTGCTGGTCCTCACCTTCCCTTGCCAGCACTTTCACACCCAGACAGACACTGCGGATGTACTTTTGCCTTGCCTCCCAGCACTCTCAATACACATTCGCAAGCTCACTCTCACATTCGCACAGACCAGCTCACAAAGTGCAAACATGCACCCATTTCTCCCACACCAGAGCTCTAAGGCCTAAGAGCTGGTGCTGTATTCAACTGCCCTTCCCACCACACTCACAGCCAGACACCCCCCTGGCATCTCCCCTTGCCTTGCCTCCCACCACTCCCAAGACACATTCGCAAGCTCCCTCTCACTCTCGGCACAGACCAGCTCACAAAGTTAAAACATCCAGCCATTTCTCCCACACCAGAGCTCTAAGGGCTTAGAGCTCTTGCTGTTTCTGACCTTCCCTTGCCAGTGCTTTCACAGCCAAACATACACTAAGAATCTCCCCTTGCCTTGCCTCCCACCACTCCCAAGACACATTCTCAAGCTCACTCTCACTCTCGGCACAGACCAGATCACAAAGTTAAAACATACAGCCATTTCTCCCACACCAGAGATCTAAGGGCTTAGAGCTCTTGCTGTTTCTGACCTTCCCTTGCCAGTGCTTTCACAGCCAAACATACACTAAGAATCTCCCCTTGCCTTGCCTCCCACCACTCCCAAGACACATTCGCAAGCTCCCTCTCACTCTCGGCACAGACCAGCTCACAAAGTTAAAACATACAGCCATTTCTCCCACACCAGAGCTCTAAGGGCTTAGAGCTCCTGCTGTTTCTGACCTTCCCTTGCCAGTGCTTTCACAGCCAAACATACACTAAGAATCTCCCCTTGCCTTGCCTCCCACCACTCCCAAGACACATTCGCAAGCTCACTCTCACTCGCGGCACAGACCAGCTCACAAAGTTAAAACATAAAGCCATGTTTCCCTCTTGATATTTCTAAGGACTTAATGCTCTTGCTGGTCCTCACCTTCCCTTGCCAGCACTTTCACACCCAGACAGACACTGCGGATGTACTTTTGCCTTGCCTCCCAGCACTCTCAATACACATTCGCAAGCTCACTCTCACTCTTCGCACAGACCAGCTCACAAAGTGCAAACATGCAGCCATTTCTCCCACACCAGAGCTCTAAGGCCTAAGAGCTGGTGCTGTATTCAACTGCCCTTCCCACCGCACTCACAGCCAGACACCCCCCTGGCATCTCCCCTTGCCTTGCCTCCCACCACTCCCAAGACACATTCGCAAGCTCACTCTCACTCTCGGCACAGACCAGCTCACAAAGTTAAAACATACAGCCATTTCTCCCACACCAGAGCTCTAAGGGCTTAGAGCTCTTGCTGTTTCTGACCTTCCCTTGCCAGTGCTTTCACAGCCAAACATACACTAAGAATCTCCCCTTGCCTTGCCTCCCACCACTCCCAAGACACATTCGCAAGCTCACTCTCACTCGCGGCACAGACCAGCTCACAAAGTTAAAACATACAGCCATGTTTCCCTCTTAATATTTCTATAGGGCTTAATGCTCTTGCTGGTCCTCACCTTCCCTTGCCAGCACTTTCACACCCAGACAGACACTGCGGATGTACTTTTGCCTTGCCTCCCAGCACTCTCAATACACATTCGAAAGCTCACTCTCACTCTTCGCACAGACCAGCTCACAAAGTGCAAACATGCAGCCATTTCTCCCACACCAGAGCTCTAAGGCCTGAGAGCTGGTGCTGTATTCAACTGCCCTTCCCACCGCACTCACAGCCAGACACCCCCCTGGCATCTCCCCTTGCCTTGCCTCCCACCACTCCCAAGACACATTCGCAAGCTCACTCTCACTCTCGGCACAGACCAGCTCACAAAGTTAAAACATACAGCCATGTTTCCCTCTTGATATTTCTAAGGACTTAATGCTCTTGCTGGTCCTCACCTTCCCTTGCCAGCACTTTCACACCCAGACAGACACTGCGGATGTACTTTTGCCTTGCCTCCCAGCACTCTCAATACACATTCGCAAGCTCACTCTCACATTCGCACAGACCAGCTCACAAAGTGCAAACATGCAGCCATTTCTCCCACACCAGAGCTCTAAGGCCTAAGAGCTGGTGCTGTATTCAACTGCCCTTCCCACCGCACTCACAGCCAGACACCTTCCTGGCATCTCCCCTTGCCTTGCCTCCCACCACTCCGAAGACACATTCTCAAGCTCACTCTCACTCTCGGCACAGACCAGCTCACAAAGTTAAAACATACAGCCATTTCTCCCACACCAGAGCTCTAAGGGCTTAGAGCTCCTGCTGTTTCTGACCTTCCCTTGCCAGTGCTTTCACAGCAAGACATACACTAAGAATCTCCCCTTGCCTTGCCTCCCACCACTCCCAAGACACATTCGCAAGCTCACTCTCACTCTCGGCACAGACCAGCTCACAAAGTTAAAACATACAGCCATTTCTCCCACACCAGAGATCTAAGGGCTTAGAGCTCCTGCTGTGTCTGACCTTCCCTTGCCAGTGCTTTCACAGCCAGACAGACACTAAGAATCTCCCCTTGCCTTGCCTCCCACCACTCCCAAGACACATTCTCAAGCTCACTCTCACTCTCGGCACAGACCAGATCACAAAGTTAAAACATACAGCCATTTCTCCCACACCAGAGCTCTAAGGCCTAAGAGCTCTTGCTGTTTCTGACCTTCCCTTGCGAGTGCTTTCACAGCCAAACATACACTAAGAATCTCCGCTTGCCTTGCCTCCCACCACTCCCAAGACACATTCGCAAGCTCACTCTCACTCGCGGCACAGACCAGCTCACAAAGTTAAAACATACAGCCATGTTTCCCTCTTGATATTTCTAAGGACTTAATGCTCTTGCTGGTCCTCACCTTCCCTTGCCAGCACTTTCACACCCAGACAGACACTGCGGATGTACTTTTGCCTTGCCTCCCAGCACTCTCAATACACATTCGCAAGCTCACTCTCACTCTTCGCACAGACCAGCTCACAAAGTTAAAACATACAGCCATTTCTCCCACACCAGAGCTCTATGGGCTTAGAGCTATTGCTGTTTCTGACCTTCCCTTGCCAGTGCTTTCACAGCCAAACATATATTAATATTCTCCCCTTGCCTTGCCTCCCACCACTCCCAAGACACATTCGCAAGCTCACTCTCACTCTCGGCACAGACCAGCTCACAAAGTTAAAACATACAGCCATTTCTCCCACACCAGATCTCTAAGGCCTAAGAGCTCTTGCTGTTTCTGACCTTCCCTTGCCAGTGCTTTCACAGCCAAACATACACTAAGAATCTCCCCTTGCCTTGCCTCCCACCACTCCCAAGACACATTCGCAAGCTCACTCTCACTCTCGGCACAGACCAGCTCACAAAGTTAAAACATACAGCCATGTTTCCCTCTTGATATTTCTAAGGACTTAATGCTCTTGCTGGTCCTCACCTTCCCTTGCCAGCACTTTCACACCCAGACAGACACTGCGGATGTACTTTTGCCTTGCCTCCCAGCACTCTCAATACACATTCGCAAGCTCACTCTCACTCCGCACAGACCAGCTCACAAAGTGCAAACATGCAGCCATTTCTGAATGGCTGAGAAATGAGAATTCTGAATTCTGAGAAATGGCTGCATGTTTGCACTTTGTGAGCTGGTCTGTGCGAATGTGAGAGTGAGCTTTCGAATGTGTATTGAGAGTGCTGGGAGGCAAGGCAAAAGTACATCCGCAGTGTCTGTCTGGGTGTGAAAGTGCTGGCAAGGGAAGGTGAGGACCAGCAAGAGCATTAAGCCCTTAGAAATATTAAGAGGGAAACATGGCTGTATGTTTTAACTTTGTGAGCTGGTCTGTGCCGAGAGTGAGAGTGAGCTTGCGAATGTGTCTTGGGAGTGGTGCGAGGCAAGGCAAGGGGAGATTCTTAGTGTATGTTTGGCTGTGAAAGCACTGGCAAGGGAAGGTCAGAAACAGCACCAGCTCTAAGCCCTTAGAGCTCTGGTGTGGGAGAAATGGCTGTATGTTTTAACTTTGTGATCTGGTCTGTGCCGAGAGTGAGAGTGAGCTTGCGAATGTGTCTTGGGAGTGGTGGGAGGCAAGGCAAGGGGAGATGCCAGGGGGGTGTCTGGCTGTGAGTGCGGTGGGAAGGGCAGTTGAATACAGCACCAGCTCTTAGGCCTTAGAGCTCTGGTGTGGGAGAAATGGCCGCATGTTTGCACTTTGTGAGCTGGTCTGTGCGAATGTGAGAGTGAGCTTTCGAATGTGTATTGAGAGTGCTGGGAGGCAAGGCAAAAGTACATCCGCAGTGTCTGTCTGGGTGTGAAAGTGCTGGCAAGGGAAGGTGAGGACCAGCAAGAGCTCTAAGCCCTTAGAGCTCTGGTGTGGGAGAAATGGCTGTATGTTTTAACTTTGTGATCTGGTCTGTGCCGAGAGTGAGAGGGAGCTTACGAATGTGTCTTGGGAGTGGTGGGAGGCAAGGCAAGGGGAGATTCTTAGTGTATGTTTGGCTGTGAAAGCACTGGCAAGGGAAGGTCAGAAACAGCAGGAGCTCTAAGCCCTTAGAGCTCTGGTGTGGGAGAAATGGCTGTATGTTTTAACTTTGTGAGCTGGTCTGTGCCGAGAGTGAGAGTGAGCTTGCGAATGTGTCTTGGGAGTGGTGGGAGGCAAGGCAAGGGGAGATTCTTAGTGTATGTTTGGCTGTGAAAGCACTGGCAAGGGAAAGTCAGAAACAGCAGGAGCTCTAAGCCCTTAGAGCTCTGGTGTGGGAGAAATGGCTGTATGTTTTAACTTTGTGAGCTGGTCTGTGCCGAGAGTGAGAGGGAGCTTGAGAATGTGTCTTGGGAGTGGTGGGAGGCAAGGCAAGGGGAGATTCTTAGTGTATGTTTGGCTGTGAAAGCACTGGCAAGGGAAGGTCAGAAACAGCAAGAGCTCTAAGCCCTTAGAGCTCTGGTGTGGTAGAAATGGCTGTATGTTTTAACTTTGTGAGCTGGTCTGTGCCGAGAGTGAGAGTGAGCTTGCGAATGTGTCTTGGGAGTGGTGGGAGGCAAGGCAAGGGGAGATGCCAGGGGGGTGTCTGGCTGTGAGTGCGGTGGGAAGGGCAGTTGAATACAGCACCAGCTCTTAGGCCTTAGAGCTCTGGTGTGGGAGAAATGGCTGCATGTTTGCACTTTGTGAGCTGGTCTGTGCGGAGTGAGAGTGAGCTTGCGAATGTGTAGTGAGAGTGGTGGGAGGCAAGGCAAAAGTACATCCGCAGTGTCTGTCTGGGTGTGAAAGTGCTGGCAAGGGAAGGTGAGGACCAGCAAGAGCATTAAGTCCTTAGAAATATCAAGAGGGAAACATGGCTGTATGTTTTAAGTTTGTGAGCTGGTCTGTGCCACGAGTGAGAGTGAGCTTGCGAATGTGTCTTGGGAGTGGTGGGAGGCAAGGCAAGGGGAGATTCTTAGTGTATGTTTGGCTGTGAAAGCACTCGCAAGGGAAGGTCAGAAACAGCAAGAGCTCTTAGGCCTTAGAGCTCTGGTGTGGGAGAAATGGCTGTATGTTTTAACTTTGTGATCTGGTCTGTGCCGAGAGTGAGAGTGAGCTTGCGAATGTGTCTTGGGAGTGGTGGGAGGCAAGGCAAGGGGAGATTCTTAGTGTATGTTTGGCTGTGAAAGCACTGGCAAGGGAAGGTCAGAAACAGCACCAGCTCTAAGCCCTTAGAGCTCTGGTGTGGGAGAAATGGCTGGATGTTTTAACTTTGTGAGCTGGTCTGTGCCGAGAGTGAGAGGGAGCTTGCGAATGTGTCTTGGGAGTGGTGGGAGGCAAGGCAAGGGGAGATGCCAGGGGGGTGTCTGGCTGTGAGTGCGGTGGGAAGGGCAGTTGAATACAGCACCAGCTCTTAGGCCTTAGAGCTATGGTGTGGGAGAAATGGCTGCATGTTTGCACTTTGTGAGCTGGTCTGTGCGAAGAGTGAGAGTGAGCTTGCGAATGTGTATTGAGAGTGCTGGGAGGCAAGGCAAAAGTACATCCGCAGTGTCTGTCTGGGTGTGAAAGTGCTGGCAAGGGAAGGTGAGGACCAGCAAGAGCATTAAGCCCTTAGAAATATTAAGAGGGAAACATGGCTTTATGTTTTAACTTTGTGAGCTGGTCTGTGCCGCGAGTGAGAGTGAGCTTGCGAATGTGTCTTGGGAGTGGTGGGAGGCAAGGCAAGGGGAGATTCTTAGTGTATGTTTGGCTGTGAAAGCACTGGCAAGGGAAGGTCAGAAACAGCAGGAGCTCTAAGCCCTTAGAGCTCTGGTGTGGTAGAAATGGCTCTATGTTTTAACTTTGTGAGCTGGTCTGTGCCGCGAGTGAGAGTGAGCTTGCGAATGTGTCTTGGGAGTGGTGGGAGGCAAGGCAAGGGGAGATTCTTAGTGTATGTTTGGCTGTGAAAGCACTGGCAAGGGAAGGTCAGAAACAGCAGGAGCTCTAAGCCCTTAGAGCTCTGGTGTGGGAGAAATGGCTGTATGTTTTAACTTTGTGAGCTGGTCTGTGCCGAGAGTGAGAGTGAGTTTGAGAATGTGTCTTGGGAGTGGTGGGAGGCAAGGCAAGGGGAGATTCTTAGTGTATGTTTGGCTGTGAAAGCACTGGCAAGGGAAGGTCAGAAACAGCAGGAGCTCTAAGCCCTTAGAGCTCTGGTGTGGGAGAAATGGCTGTATGTTTTAACTTTGTGAGCTGGTCTGTGCCGAGAGTGAGAGTGAGCTTGCGAATGTGTCTTGGGAGTGGTGGGAGGCAAGGCAAGGGGAGATTTTTAGTGTCTGTCTGGCTGTGAAAGCACTGGCAAGGGATGGTTAGAAACAGCAGGAGCTCTAAGCCCTTAGAGCTCTGGTGTGGTAGAAAAGGCTGTATGTTTTAACTTTGTGAGCTGGTCTGTGCCGAGAGTGAGAGGGAGCTTGAGAATGTGTCTTGGGAGTGGTGGGAGGCAAGGCAAGGGGAGATTCTTAGTGTATGTTTGGCTGTGAAAGCACTGGCAAGGGAAGGTCAGAAACAGCAAGAGCTCTAAGCCCTTAGATCTCTGGTGTGGGAGAAATGGCTGTATGTTTTAACTTTGTGATCTGGTCTGTGCCGAGAGTGAGAGGGAGCTTGCGAATGTGTCTTGGGAGTGGTGGGAGGCAAGGCAAGGGGAGATGCCAGGGGGGTGTCTGGCTGTGAGTGCGGTGGGAAGGGCAGTTGAATACAGCACCAGCTCTCAGGCCTTAGAGCTATGGTGTGGGAGAAATGGCTGCATGTTTGCACTTTGTGAGCTGGTCTGTGCGAAGAGTGAGAGTGAGCTTGCGAATGTGTATTGAGAGTGCTGGGAGGCAAGGCAAAACTACATCCGCAGTGTCTGTCTGGGTGTGAAAGTGCTGGCAAGGGAAGGTGAGGACCAGCAAGAGCATTAAGTCCTTAGAAATATCAAGAAGGAAACATGGCTGTATGTTTTAACTTTGTGAGCTGGTCTGTGCCGAGAGTGAGAGTGAGCTTGAGAATGTGTCTTGGGAGTGGTGGGAGGCAAGGCAAGGGGAGATTCTTAGTGTATGTTTGGCTGTGAAAGCACTGGCAAGGGAAGGTCAGAAAAAGCAGGAGCTCTTAGGCCTTAGAGCTCTGGTGTGGGAGAAATGGCTGTATGTTTTAACTTTGTGATCTGGTCTGTGCCGAGAGTGAGAGTGAGCTTGCGAATGTGTCTTGGGAGTGGTGGGAGGCAAGGCAAGGGGAGATTCTTAGTGTATGTTTGGCCATGAAAGCACTGGCAAGGGAAGGTCAGAAACAGCAAGAGCTCTAAGCCCTTAGATCTCTGGTGTGGGAGAAATGGCTGTATGTTTTAACTTTGTGAGCTGGTCTGTGCCGAGAGTGAGAGTGAGCTTGCGAATGTGTCTTGGGAGTGGTGGGAGGCAAGGCAAGGGGAGATTCTTAGTGTATGTTTGGCTGTGAAAGCACTGGCAAGGGAAGGTCAGAAACAGCACCAGCTCTAAGCCCTTAGAGCTCTGGTGTGGGAGAAATGGCTGTATGTTTTAACTTTGTGAGCTGGTCTGTGCCGAGAGTGAGAGGGAGCTTGCGAATGTGTTTTGGGAGTGGTGGGAGGCAAGGCAAGGGGAGATGCCAGGGGGGTGTCTGGCTGTGAGTGCGGTGGGAAGGGCAGTTGAATACAGCACCAGCTCTTAGGCCTTAGAGCTCTGGTGTGGGAGAAATGGCTGCATGTTTGCACTTTGTGAGCTGGTCTGTGCGGAGTGAGAGTGAGCTTGCGAATGTGTAGTGAGAGTGCTGGGAGGCAAGGCAAAAGTACATCCGCAGTGTCTGTCTGGGTGTGAAAGTGCTGGCAAGGGAAGGTGAGGACCAGCAAGAGCATTAAGTCCTTAGAAATATCAAGAGGGAAACATGGCTGTATGTTTTAACTTTGTGAGCTGGTCTGTGCCGAGAGTGAGAGTGAGCTTGCGAATGTGTCTTGGGAGTGGTGGGAGGCAAGGCAAGGGGAGATTCTTAGTGTATGTTTGGCTGTGAAAGCACTGGCAAGGGAAGGTCAGAAACAGCAGGAGCTCTAAGCCCTTAGAGCTCTGGTGTGGGAGAAATGGCTGTATGTTTTAACTTTGTGAGCTGGTCTGTGCGAAGAGTGAGAGTGAGCTTGACAATGTGTCTTGGGAGTGCTGGGAGGCAAGGCAAAAGTACATCCGCAGTGTCTGTCTGGGTGTGAAAGTGCTGGCAAGGGAAGGTGAGGACCAGCAAGAGCATTAAGCCCTTAGAAATATTAAGAGGGAAACATGGCTGTATGTTTTAACTTTGTGAGCTGGTCTGTGCCGAGAGTGAGAGTGAGCTTGCGAATGTGTCTTGGGAGTGGTGGGAGGCAAGGCAAGGGGAGATTCTTAGTGTATGTTTGGCTGTGAAAGCACTGGCAAGGGAAGGTCAGAAACAGCAAGAGCTCTTAGGCCTTAGAGCTCTGGTGTGGGAGAAATGGCTGTATGTTTTAACTTTGTGAGCTGGTCTGTGCCGAGAGTGAGAGTGAGCTTGCGAATGTGTCTTGGGAGTGGTGGGAGGCAAGGCAAGGGGAGATTCTTAGTGTATGTTTGGCTGTGAAAGCACTGGCAAGGGAAGGTCAGAAACAGCACCAGCTCTTAGGCCTTAGAGCTCTGGTGTGGGAGAAATGGCTGTATGTTTTAACTTTGTGATCTGGTCTGTGCCGAGAGTGAGAGTGAGCTTGAGAATGTGTCTTGGGAGTGGTGGGAGGCAAGGCAAGGGGAGATTCTTAGTGTATGTTTGGCTGTGAAAGCACTGGCAAGGGAAGGTCAGAAACAGCAAGAGCTCTAAGCCCTTAGAGCTCTGGTGTGGGAGAAATGGCTGTATGTTTTAACTTTGTGAGCTGGTCTGTGCCGAGAGTTAGAGTGAGCTTGCGAATGTGTCTTGGGAGTGGTGGGAGGCAAGGCAAGGGGAGATTCTTAGTGTATGTTTGGCTGTGAAAGCACTGGCAAGGGAAGGTCAGAAACAGCAGGAGCTCTAAGCCCTTAGAGCTCTGGTGTGGGAGAAATGGCTGTATGTTTTAACTTTGTGAGCTGGTCTGTGCCGAGAGTGAGAGTGAGCTTGCGAATGTGTCTTGGGAGTGGTGGCAGGCAAGGCAAGGGGAGATTTTTAGTGTCTGTCTGGCTGTGAAAGCACTGGCAAGGGATGGTTAGAAACAGCAGGAGCTCTAAGCCCTTAGAGCTCTGGTGTGGGAGAAATGGCTGTATGTTTTAACTTTGTGAGCTGGTCTGTGCCGAGAGTGAGAGGGAGCTTGCGAATGTGTTTTGGGAGTGGTGGGAGGCAAGGCAAGGGGAGATGCCAGGGGGGTGTCTGGCTGTGAGTGCGGTGGGAAGGGCAGTTGAATACAGCACCAGCTCTTAGGCCTTAGAGCTCTGGTGTGGGATAAATGGCTGCATGTTTGCACTTTGTGAGCTGGTCTGTGCGGAGTGAGAGTGAGCTTGCGAATGTGTAGTGAGAGTGCTGGGAGGCAAGGCAAAAGTACATCCGCAGTGTCTGTCTGGGTGTGAAAGTGCTGGCAAGGGAAGGTGAGGACCAGCAAGAGCATTAAGTCCTTAGAAATATCAAGAGGGAAACATGGCTGTATGTTTTAACTTTGTGAGCTGGTCTGTGCCGCGAGTGAGAGTGAGCTTGCGAATGTGTCTTGGGAGTGGTGGGAGGCAAGGCAAGGGGAGATTCTTAGTGTATGTTTGGCTGTGAAAGCACTGGCAAGGGAAGGTCAGAAACAGCAGGAGCTCTAAGCCCTTAGAGCTCTGGTGTGGGAGAAATGGCTGGATGTTTTAACTTTGTGAGCTGGTCTGTGCGAAGAGTGAGAGTGAGCTTGACAATGTGTCTTGGGAGTGCTGGGAGGCAAGGCAAAAGTACATCCGCAGTGTCTGTCTGGGTGTGAAAGTGCTGGCAAGGGAAGGTGAGGACCAGCAAGAGCATTAAGTCCTTAGAAATATCAAGAGGGAAACATGGCTGTATGTTTTAACTTTGTGAGCTGGTCTGTGCCGCGAGTGAGAGTGAGCTTGCGAATGTGTCTTGGGAGTGGTGGGAGGCAAGGCAAGGGGAGATTCTTAGTGTATGTTTGGCTGTGAAAGCACTGGCAAGGGAAGGTCAGAAACAGCAAGAGCTCTTAGGCCTTAGAGATCTGGTGTGGGAGAAATGGCTGTATGTTTTAACTTTGTGAGCTGGTCTGTGCCGAGAGTGAGAGTGAGCTTGCGAATGTGTCTTGGGAGTGGTGGGAGGCAAGGCAAGGGGAGATTCTTAGTGTATGTTTGGCTGTGAAAGCACTGGCAAGGGAAGGTCAGAAACAGCACCAGCTCTTAGGCCTTAGAGCTCTGGTGTGGGAGAAATGGCTGTATGTTTTAACTTTGTGATCTGGTCTGTGCCGAGAGTGAGAGTGAGCTTGAGAATGTGTCTTGGGAGTGGTGGGAGGCAAGGCAAGGGGCGATTCTTAGTGTATGTTTGGCTGTGAAAGCACTGGCAAGGGAAGGTCAGAAACAGCAAGAGCTCTAAGCCCTTAGAGCTCTGGTGTGGGAGAAATGGCTGTATGTTTTAACTTTGTGAGCTGGTCTGTGCCGAGAGTGAGAGTGAGCTTGCGAATGTGTCTTGGGAGTGGTGGGAGGCAAGGCAAGGGGAGATTCTTAGTGTATGTTTGGCTGTGAAAGCACTGGCAAGGGAAGGTCAGAAACAGCACCAGCTCTTAGGCCTTAGAGCTCTGGTGTGGGAGAAATGGCTGTATGTTTTAACTTTGTGAGCTGGTCTGTGCCGAGAGTGGGAGTGAGCTTGAGAATGTGTCTTGGGAGTGGTGGGAGGCAAGGCAAGGGGAGATTCTTAGTGTATGTTTGGCTGTGAAAGCACTGGCAAGGGAAGGTCAGAAAAAGCAGGAGCTCTTAGGCCTTAGAGCTCTGGTGTGGGAGAAATGGCTGTATGTTTTAACTTTGTGATCTGGTCTGTGCCGAGAGTGAGAGGGAGCTTGAGAATGTGTCTTGGGAGTGGTGCGAGGCAAGGCAAGGGGAGATTCTTAGTGTATGTTTGGCTGTGAAAGCACTGGCAAGGGAAGGTCAGAAACAGCAAGAGCTCTAAGCCCTTAGAGCTCTGGTGTGGGAGAAATGGCTGTATGTTTTAACTTTGTGAGCTGGTCTGTGCCGAGAGTGAGAGGGAGCTTGAGAATGTGTCTTGGGAGTGGTGGGAGGCAAGGCAAGGGGAGATGCCAGGGGGGTGTCTGGCTGTGAGTGCGGTGGGAAGGGCAGTTGAATACAGCACCAGCTCTTAGGCCTTAGAGCTCTGGTGTGGGAGAAATGGCTGCATGTTTGCACTTTGTGAGCTGGTCTGTGCGAAGAGTGAGAGTGATCTTGCGAATGTGTATTGAGAGTGCTGGGAGGCAAGGCAAAAGTACATCCGCAGTGTCTGTCTGGGTGTGAAAGTGCTGGCAAGGGAAGGTGAGGACCAGCAAGAGCATTAAGTCCTTAGAAATATCAAGAGGGAAACATGGCTTTATGTTTTAACTTTGTGAGCTGGTCTGTGCCGCGAGTGAGAGTGAGCTTGCGAATGTGTCTTGGGAGTGGTGGGAGGCAAGGCAAGGGGAGATTCTTAGTGTATGTTTGGCTGTGAAAGCACTGGCAAGGGAAGGTCAGAAACAGCAGGAGCTCTAAGCCCTTAGAGCTCTGGTGTGGGAGAAATGGCTGTATGTTTTAACTTTGTGATCTGGTCTGTGCCGAGAGTGAGAGTGAGCTTGCGAATGTGTCTTGGGAGTGGTGGGAGGCAAGGCAAGGGGAGATTCTTAGTGTATGTTTGGCCATGAAAGCACTGGCAAGGGAAGGTCAGAAACAGCAAGAGCTCTAAGCCCTTAGAGCTCTGGTGTGGGAGAAATGGCTGTATGTTTTAACTTTGTGAGCTGGTCTGTGCGAAGAGTGAGAGTGAGCTTGCGAATGTGTATTGAGAGTGGTGGGAGGCAAGGCAAAAGTACATCCGCAGTGTCTGTCTGGGTGTGAAAGTGCTGGCAAGGGAAGGTGAGGACCAGCAAGAGCATTAAGCCCTTAGAAATATTAAGAGGGAAACATGGCTGTATGTTTTAACTTTGTGAGCTGGTCTGTGCCGCGAGTGAGAGTGAGCTTGCGAATGTGTCTTGGGAGTGGTGGGAGGCAAGGCAAGGGGAGATTCTTAGTGTATGTTTGGCTGTGAAAGCACTGGCAAGGGAAGGTCAGAAACAGCACCAGCTCTTAGGCCTTAGAGCTCTGGTGTGGGAGAAATGGCTGTATGTTTTAACTTTGTGAGCTGGTCTGTGCCGAGAGTGAGAGTGAGCTTGAGAATTTGTCTTGGGAGTGGTGGCAGGCAAGGCAAGGGGAGATTTTTAGTGTCTGTCTGGCTGTGAAAGCACTGGCAAGGGATGGTTAGAAACAGCAGGAGCTCTAAGCCCTTAGAGCTCTGGTGTGGTAGAAAAGGCTGTATGTTTTAACTTTGTGAGCTGGTCTGTGCCGAGAGTGAGAGGGAGCTTGAGAATGTGTCTTGGGAGTGGTGGGAGGCAAGGCAAGGGGAGATTCTTAGTGTATGTTTGGCTGTGAAAGCACTGGCAAGGGAAGGTCAGAAACAGCAAGAGCTCTAAGCCCTTAGATCTCTGGTGTGGGAGAAATGGCTGTATGTTTTAACTTTGTGAGCTGGTCTGTGCCGAGAGTGAGAGGGAGCTTGCGAATGTGTCTTGGGAGTGGTGGGAGGCAAGGCAAGGGGAGATGCCAGGGGGGTGTCTGGCTGTGAGTGCGGTGGGAAGGGCAGTTGAATACAGCACCAGCTCTCAGGCCTTAGAGCTCTGGTGTGGGAGAAATGGCTGCATGTTTGCACTTTGTGAGCTGGTCTGTGCGAAGAGTGAGAGTGAGCTTGCGAATGTGTATTGAGAGTGCTGGGAGGCAAGGCAAAACTACATCCGCAGTGTCTGTCTGGGTGTGAAAGTGCTGGCAAGGGAAGGTGAGGACCAGCAAGAGCATTAAGTCCTTAGAAATATCAAGAGGGAAACATGGCTGTATGTTTTAACTTTGTGAGCTGGTCTGTGCCGAGAGTGAGAGTGAGCTTGAGAATGTGTCTTGGGAGTGGTGGGAGGCAAGGCAAGGGGAGATTCTTAGTGTATGTTTGGCTGTGAAAGCACTGGCAAGGGAAGGTCAGAAAAAGCAGGAGCTCTTAGGCCTTAGAGCTCTGGTGTGGGAGAAATGGCTGTATGTTTTAACTTTGTGATCTGGTCTGTGCCGAGAGTGAGAGTGAGCTTGCGAATGTGTCTTGGGAGTGGTGGGAGGCAAGGCAAGGGGAGATTCTTAGTGTATGTTTGGCCATGAAAGCACTGGCAAGGGAAGGTCAGAAACAGCAAGAGCTCTAAGCCCTTAGATCTCTGGTGTGGGAGAAATGGCTGTATGTTTTAACTTTGTGAGCTGGTCTGTGCCGAGAGTGAGAGTGAGCTTGCGAATGTGTCTTGGGAGTGGTGGGAGGCAAGGCAAGGGGAGATTCTTAGTGTATGTTTGGCTGTGAAAGCACTGGCAAGGGAAGGTCAGAAACAGCACCAGCTCTAAGCCCTTAGAGCTCTGGTGTGGGAGAAATGGCTGTATGTTTTAACTTTGTGAGCTGGTCTGTGCCGAGAGTGAGAGGGAGCTTGCGAATGTGTTTTGGGAGTGGTGGGAGGCAAGGCAAGGGGAGATGCCAGGGGGGTGTCTGGCTGTGAGTGCGGTGGGAAGGGCAGTTGAATACAGCACCAGCTCTTAGGCCTTAGAGCTCTGGTGTGGGAGAAATGGCTGCATGTTTGCACTTTGTGAGCTGGTCTGTGCGGAGTGAGAGTGAGCTTGCGAATGTGTATTGAGAGTGCTGGGAGGCAAGGCAAAAGTACATCCGCAGTGTCTGTCTGGGTGTGAAAGTGCTGGCAAGGGAAGGTGAGGACCAGCAAAAGCATTAAGTCCTTAGAAATATCAAGAGGGAAACATGGCTGTATGTTTTAACTTTGTGAGCTGGTCTGTGCCGAGAGTGAGAGTGAGCTTGCGAATGTGTCTTGGGAGTGGTGGGAGGCAAGGCAAGGGGAGATTCTTAGTGTATGTTTGGCTGTGAAAGCACTGGCAAGGGAAGGTCAGAAACAGCAGGAGCTCTAAGCCCTTAGAGCTCTGGTGTGGGAGAAATGGCTGTATGTTTTAACTTTGTGAGCTGGTCTGTGCGAAGAGTGAGAGTGAGCTTGACAATGTGTCTTGGGAGTGCTGGGAGGCAAGGCAAAAGTACATCCGCAGTGTCTGTCTGGGTGTGAAAGTGCTGGCAAGGGAAGGTGAGGACCAGCAAGAGCATTAAGCCCTTAGAAATATTAAGAGGGAAACATGGCTGTATGTTTTAACTTTGTGAGCTGGTCTGTGCCGAGAGTGAGAGTGAGCTTGCGAATGTGTCTTGGGAGTGGTGGGAGGCAAGGCAAGGGGAGATTCTTAGTGTATGTTTGGCTGTGAAAGCACTGGCAAGGGAAGGTCAGAAACAGCAAGAGCTCTTAGGCCTTAGAGCTCTGGTGTGGGAGAAATGGCTGTATGTTTTAACTTTGTGAGCTGGTCTGTGCCGAGAGTGAGAGTGAGCTTGCGAATGTGTCTTGGGAGTGGTGGGAGGCAAGGCAAGGGGAGATTCTTAGTGTATGTTTGGCTGTGAAAGCACTGGCAAGGGAAGGTCAGAAACAGCACCAGCTCTTAGGCCTTAGAGCTCTGGTGTGGGAGAAATGGCTGTATGTTTTAACTTTGTGATCTGGTCTGTGCCGAGAGTGAGAGTGAGCTTGAGAATGTGTCTTGGGAGTGGTGGGAGGCAAGGCAAGGGGAGATTCTTAGTGTATGTTTGGCTGTGAAAGCACTGGCAAGGGAAGGTCAGAAACAGCAAGAGCTCTAAGCCCTTAGAGCTCTGGTGTGGGAGAAATGGCTGTATGTTTTAACTTTGTGAGCTGGTCTGTGCCGCGAGTTAGAGTGAGCTTGCGAATGTGTCTTGGGAGTGGTGGGAGGCAAGGCAAGGGGAGATTCTTAGTGTATGTTTGGCTGTGAAAGCACTGGCAAGGGAAGGTCAGAAACAGCAGGAGCTCTAAGCCCTTAGAGCTCTGGTGTGGGAGAAATGGCTGTATGTTTTAACTTTGTGAGCTGGTCTGTGCCGAGAGTGAGAGTGAGCTTGCGAATGTGTCTTGGGAGTGGTGGCAGGCAAGGCAAGGGGAGATTTTTAGTGTCTGTCTGGCTGTGAAAGCACTGGCAAGGGATGGTTAGAAACAGCAGGAGCTCTAAGCCCTTAGAGCTCTGGTGTGGGAGAAATGGCTGTATGTTTTAACTTTGTGAGCTGGTCTGTGCCGAGAGTGAGAATGAGCTTGCGAATGTGTTTTGGGAGTGGTGGGAGGCAAGGCAAGGGGAGATGCCAGGGGGGTGTCTGGCTGTGAGTGCGGTGGGAAGGGCAGTTGAATACAGCACCAGCTCTTAGGCCTTAGAGCTCTGGTGTGGGAGAAATGGCTGCATGTTTGCACTTTGTGAGCTGGTCTGTGCGGAGTGAGAGTGAGCTTGCGAATGTGTAGTGAGAGTGCTGGGAGGCAAGGCAAAAGTACATCCGCAGTGTCTGTCTGGGTGTGAAAGTGCTGGCAAGGGAAGGTGAGGACCAGCAAGAGCATTAAGTCCTTAGAAATATCAAGAGGGAAACATGGCTGTATGTTTTAACTTTGTGAGCTGGTCTGTGCCGCGAGTGAGAGTGAGCTTGCGAATGTGTCTTGGGAGTGGTGGGAGGCAAGGCAAGGGGAGATTCTTAGTGTATGTTTGGCTGTGAAAGCACTGGCAAGGGAAGGTCAGAAACAGCAGGAGCTCTAAGCCCTTAGAGCTCTGGTGTGGGAGAAATGGCTGGATGTTTTAACTTTGTGAGCTGGTCTGTGCGAAGAGTGAGAGTGAGCTTGACAATGTGTCTTGGGAGTGCTGGGAGGCAAGGCAAAAGTACATCCGCAGTGTCTGTCTGGGTGTGAAAGTGCTGGCAAGGGAAGGTGAGGACCAGCAAGAGCATTAAGCCCTTAGAAATATTAAGAGGGAAACATGGCTGTATGTTTTAACTTTGTGAGCTGGTCTGTGCCGCGAGTGAGAGTGAGCTTGCGAATGTGTCTTGGGAGTGGTGGGAGGCAAGGCAAGGGGAGATTCTTAGTGTATGTTTGGCTGTGAAAGCACTGGCAAGGGAAGGTCAGAAACAGCAAGAGCTCTTAGGCCTTAGAGATCTGGTGTGGGAGAAATGGCTGTATGTTTTAACTTTGTGAGCTGGTCTGTGCCGAGAGTGAGAGTGAGCTTGCGAATGTGTCTTGGGAGTGGTGGGAGGCAAGGCAAGGGGAGATTCTTAGTGTATGTTTGGCTGTGAAAGCACTGGCAAGGGAAGGTCAGAAACAGCACCAGCTCTTAGGCCTTAGAGCTCTGGTGTGGGAGAAATGGCTGTATGTTTTAACTTTGTGATCTGGTCTGTGCCGAGAGTGAGAGTGAGCTTGAGAATGTGTCTTGGGAGTGGTGGGAGGCAAGGCAAGGGGCGATTCTTAGTGTATGTTTGGCTGTGAAAGCACTGGCAAGGGAAGGTCAGAAACAGCAAGAGCTCTAAGCCCTTAGAGCTCTGGTGTGGGAGAAATGGCTGTATGTTTTAACTTTGTGAGCTGGTCTGTGCCGAGAGTGAGAGTGAGCTTGCGAATGTGTCTTGGGAGTGGTGGGAGGCAAGGCAAGGGGAGATTCTTAGTGTATGTTTGGCTGTGAAAGCACTGGCAAGGGAAGGTCAGAAACAGCACCAGCTCTTAGGCCTTAGAGCTCTGGTGTGGGAGAAATGGCTGTATGTTTTAACTTTGTGAGCTGGTCTGTGCCGAGAGTGGGAGTGAGCTTGAGAATGTGTCTTGGGAGTGGTGGGAGGCAAGGCAAGGGGAGATTCTTAGTGTCTGTCTGGCTGTGAAAGCACTGGCAAGGGATGGTCAGAAACAGCAGGAGCTCTAAGCCCTTAGAGCTCTGGTGTGGGAGAAATGGCTGGATGTTTTAACTTTGTGAGCTGGTCTGTGCCGAGAGTGAGAGGGAGCTTGCGAATGTGTCTTGGGAGTGGTGCGAGGCAAGGCAAGGGGAGATGCCAGGGGGGTGTCTGGCTGTGAGTGCGGTGGGAAGGGCAGTTGAATACAGCACCAGCTCTTAGGCCTTAGAGCTCTGGTGTGGGAGAAATGGCTGCATGTTTGCACTTTGTGAGCTGGTCTGTGCGGAGTGAGAGTGAGCTTGCGAATGTGTATTGAGAGTGCTGGGAGGCAAGGCAAAAGTACATCCGCAGTGTCTGTCTGGGTGTGAAAGTGCTGGCAAAAGAAGGTGAGTACCAGCAAGAGCATTAAGCCCTTAGAAATATCAAGAGGGAAACATGGCTGTATGTTTTAACTTTGTGAGCTGGTCTGTGCCGCGAGTGAGAGTGAGCTTGCGAATGTGTCTTGGGAGTGGTGGGAGGCAAGGCAAGGGGAGATTCTTAGTGTATGTTTGGCTGTGAAAGCACTGGCAAGGGAAGGTCAGAAACAGCAGGAGCTCTAAGCCCTTAGAGCTCTGGTGTGGGAGAAATGGCTGTATGTTTTAACTTTGTGAGCTGGTCTGTGCCGAGAGTGAGAGTGAGCTTGAGAATGTGTCTTGGGAGTGGTGGGAGGCAAGGCAAGGGGAGATTCTTAGTGTATGTTTGGCTGTGAAAGCACTGGCAAGGGAAGGTCAGAAACAGCACCAGCTCTTCGGCCTTAGAGCTCTGGTGTGGGAGAAATGGCTGGATGTTTTAACTTTGTGAGCTGGTCTGTGCCGAGAGTGAGAGGGAGCTTGAGAATGTGTCTTGGGAGTGGTGGGAGGCAAGGCAAGGGGAGATTTTTAGTGTCTGTCTGGGTGTGAAAGCACTGGCAAGGGAAGGTCAGAAACAGCAGGAGCTCTAAGCCCTTAGAGCTCTGGTGTGGGAGAAATGGCTGTATGTTTTAACTTTGTGAGCTGGTCTGTGCGAAGAGTGAGAGTGAGCTTGCGAATGTGTCTTGGGAGTGCTGGGAGGCAAGGCAAAAGTACATCCGCAGTGTCTGTCTGGGTGTGAAAGTGCTGGCAAGGGAAGGTGAGGACCAGCAAGAGCATTAAGCCCTTAGAAATATTAAGAGGGAAACATGGCTGTATGTTTTAACTTTGTGAGCTGGTCTGTGCCGCGAGTGAGAGTGAGCTTGCGAATGTGTCTTGGGAGTGGTGGGAGGCAAGGCAAGGGGAGATTCTTAGTGTATGTTTGGCTGTGAAAGCACTGGCAAGGGAAGGTCAGAAACAGCACCAGCTCTTAGGCCTTAGAGCTCTGGTGTGGGAGAAATGGCTGTATGTTTTAACTTTGTGAGCTGGTCTGTGCCGAGAGTGAGAGTGAGCTTGCGAATGTGTCTTGGGAGTGGTGGCAGGCAAGGCAAGGGGAGATTTTTAGTGTCTGTCTGGCTTTGAAAGCACTGGCAAGGGATGGTTAGAAACAGCAGGAGCTCTAAGCCCTTAGAGCTCTGGTGTGGTAGAAAAGGCTGTATGTTTTAACTTTGTGAGCTGGTCTGTGCCGAGAGTGAGAGGGAGCTTGAGAATGTGTCTTGGGAGTGGTGGGAGGCAAGGCAAGGGGAGATTCTTAGTGTATGTTTGGCTGTGAAAGCACTGGCAAGGGAAGGTCAGAAACAGCAAGAGCTCTAAGCCCTTAGATCTCTGGTGTGGGAGAAATGGCTGTATGTTTTAACTTTGTGAGCTGGTCTGTGCCGAGAGTGAGAGGGAGCTTGCGAATGTGTCTTGGGAGTGGTGGGAGGCAAGGCAAGGGGAGATTCTTAGTGTATGTTTGGCCATGAAAGCACTGGCAAGGGAAGGTCAGAAACAGCAAGAGCTCTAAGCCCTTAGATCTCTGGTGTGGGAGAAATGGCTGTATGTTTTAACTTTGTGAGCTGGTCTGTGCCGAGAGTGAGAGTGAGCTTGCGAATGTGTCTTGGGAGTGGTGGGAGGCAAGGCAAGGGGAGATTCTTAGTGTATGTTTGGCTGTGAAAGCACTGGCAAGGGAAGGTCAGAAACAGCACCAGCTCTAAGCCCTTAGAGCTCTGGTGTGGGAGAAATGGCTGTATGTTTTAACTTTGTGAGCTGGTCTGTGCCGAGAGTGAGAGGGAGCTTGCGAATGTGTTTTGGGAGTGGTGGGAGGCAAGGCAAGGGGAGATGCCAGGGGGGTGTCTGGCTGTGAGTGCGGTGGGAAGGGCAGTTGAATACAGCACCAGCTCTTAGGCCTTAGAGCTCTGGTGTGGGAGAAATGGCTGCATGTTTGCACTTTGTGAGCTGGTCTGTGCGGAGTGAGAGTGAGCTTGCGAATGTGTATTGAGAGTGCTGGGAGGCAAGGCAAAAGTACATCCGCAGTGTCTGTCTGGGTGTGAAAGTGCTGGCAAGGGAAGGTGAGGACCAGCAAAAGCATTAAGTCCTTAGAAATATCAAGAGGGAAACATGGCTGTATGTTTTAACTTTGTGAGCTGGTCTGTGCCGAGAGTGAGAGTGAGCTTGCGAATGTGTCTTGGGAGTGGTGGGAGGCAAGGCAAGGGGAGATTCTTAGTGTATGTTTGGCTGTGAAAGCACTGGCAAGGGAAGGTCAGAAACAGCAGGAGCTCTAAGCCCTTAGAGCTCTGGTGTGGGAGAAATGGCTGTATGTTTTAACTTTGTGAGCTGGTCTGTGCGAAGAGTGAGAGTGAGCTTGACAATGTGTCTTGGGAGTGCTGGGAGGCAAGGCAAAAGTACATCCGCAGTGTCTGTCTGGGTGTGAAAGTGCTGGCAAGGGAAGGTGAGGACCAGCAAGAGCATTAAGCCCTTAGAAATATTAAGAGGGAAACATGGCTGTATGTTTTAACTTTGTGAGCTGGTCTGTGCCGAGAGTGAGAGTGAGCTTGCGAATGTGTCTTGGGAGTGGTGGGAGGCAAGGCAAGGGGAGATTCTTAGTGTATGTTTGGCTGTGAAAGCACTGGCAAGGGAAGGTCAGAAACAGCAAGAGCTCTTAGGCCTTAGAGCTCTGGTGTGGGAGAAATGGCTGTATGTTTTAACTTTGTGAGCTGGTCTGTGCCGAGAGTGAGAGTGAGCTTGCGAATGTGTCTTGGGAGTGGTGGGAGGCAAGGCAAGGGGAGATTCTTAGTGTATGTTTGGCTGTGAAAGCACTGGCAAGGGAAGGTCAGAAACAGCACCAGCTCTTAGGCCTTAGAGCTCTGGTGTGGGAGAAATGGCTGTATGTTTTAACTTTGTGATCTGGTCTGTGCCGAGAGTGAGAGTGAGCTTGAGAATGTGTCTTGGGAGTGGTGGGAGGCAAGGCAAGGGGAGATTCTTAGTGTATGTTTGGCTGTGAAAGCACTGGCAAGGGAAGGTCAGAAACAGCAAGAGCTCTAAGCCCTTAGAGCTCTGGTGTGGGAGAAATGGCTGTATGTTTTAACTTTGTGAGCTGGTCTGTGCCGCGAGTTAGAGTGAGCTTGCGAATGTGTCTTGGGAGTGGTGGGAGGCAAGGCAAGGGGAGATTCTTAGTGTATGTTTGGCTGTGAAAGCACTGGCAAGGGAAGGTCAGAAACAGCAGGAGCTCTAAGCCCTTAGAGCTCTGGTGTGGG
This sequence comes from Pelecanus crispus, assembly GCF_030463565.1. Classification (NCBI taxonomy): domain Eukaryota; kingdom Metazoa; phylum Chordata; class Aves; order Pelecaniformes; family Pelecanidae; genus Pelecanus; species Pelecanus crispus. Next base: position 67,347,809 of record NC_134644.1, read on the forward strand.
AGAAATGGCTGTATGTTTTAACTTTGTGAGCTGGTCTGTGCCGAGAGTGAGAGTGAGCTTGCGAATGTGTCTTGGGAGTGGTGGCAGGCAAGGCAAGGGGAGATTTTTAGTGTCTGTCTGGCTGTGAAAGCACTGGCAAGGGATGGTTAGAAACAGCAGGAGCTCTAAGCCCTTAGAGCTCTGGTGTGGGAGAAATGGCTGGATGTTTTAACTTTGTGAGCTGGTCTGTGCCGAGAGTGAGAGGGAGCTTGCGAATGTGTTTTGGGAGTGGTGGGAGGCAAGGCAAGGGGAGATGCCAGGGGGGTGTCTGGCTGTGAGTGCGGTGGGAAGGGCAGTTGAATACAGCACCAGCTCTTAGGCCTTAGAGCTCTGGTGTGGGAGAAATGGCTGCATGTTTGCACTTTGTGAGCTGGTCTGTGCGGAGTGAGAGTGAGCTTGCGAATGTGTAGTGAGAGTGCTGGGAGGCAAGGCAAAAGTACATCCGCAGTGTCTGTCTGGGTGTGAAAGTGCTGGCAAGGGAAGGTGAGGACCAGCAAGAGCATTAAGTCCTTAGAAATATCAAGAGGGAAACATGGCTGTATGTTTTAACTTTGTGAGCTGGTCTGTGCCGCGAGTGAGAGTGAGCTTGCGAATGTGTCTTGGGAGTGGTGGGAGGCAAGGCAAGGGGAGATTCTTAGTGTATGTTTGGCTGTGAAAGCACTGGCAAGGGAAGGTCAGAAACAGCAGGAGCTCTAAGCCCTTAGAGCTCTGGTGTGGGAGAAATGGCTGTATGTTTTAACTTTGTGAGCTGGTCTGTGCGAAGAGTGAGAGTGAGCTTGACAATGTGTCTTGGGAGTGCTGGGAGGCAAGGCAAAAGTACATCCGCAGTGTCTGTCTGGGTGTGAAAGTGCTGGCAAGGGAAGGTGAGGACCAGCAAGAGCATTAAGCCCTTAGAAATATTAAGAGGGAAACATGGCTGTATGTTTTAACTTTGTGAGCTGGTCTGTGCCGCGAGTGAGAGTGAGCTTGCGAATGTGTCTTGGGAGTGGTGGGAGGCAAGGCAAGGGGAGATTCTTAGTGTATGTTTGGCTGTGAAAGCACTGGCAAGGGAAGGTCAGAAACAGCAAGAGCTCTTAGGCCTTAGAGATCTGGTGTGGGAGAAATGGCTGTATGTTTTAACTTTGTGAGGTGGTCTGTGCCGAGAGTGAGAGTGAGCTTGCGAATGTGTCTTGGGAGTGGTGGGAGGCAAGGCAAGGGGAGATTCTTAGTGTATGTTTGGCTGTGAAAGCACTGGCAAGGGAAGGTCAGAAACAGCACCAGCTCTTAGGCCTTAGAGCTCTGGTGTGGGAGAAATGGCTGTATGTTTTAACTTTGTGATCTGGTCTGTGCCGAGAGTGAGAGTGAGCTTGAGAATGTGTCTTGGGAGTGGTGGGAGGCAAGGCAAGGGGCGATTCTTAGTGTATGTTTGGCTGTGAAAGCACTGGCAAGGGAAGGTCAGAAACAGCAAGAGCTCTAAGCCCTTAGAGCTCTGGTGTGGGAGAAATGGCTGTATGTTTTAACTTTGTGAGCTGGTCTGTGCCGAGAGTGAGAGTGAGCTTGCGAATGTGTCTTGGGAGTGGTGGGAGGCAAGGCAAGGGGAGATTCTTAGTGTATGTTTGGCTGTGAAAGCACTGGCAAGGGAAGGTCAGAAACAGCACCAGCTCTTAGGCCTTAGAGCTCTGGTGTGGGAGAAATGGCTGTATGTTTTAACTTTGTGAGCTGGTCTGTGCCGAGAGTGGGAGTGAGCTTGAGAATGTGTCTTGGGAGTGGTGGGAGGCAAGGCAAGGGGAGATTCTTAGTGTCTGTCTGGCTGTGAAAGCACTGGCAAGGGATGGTCAGAAACAGCAGGAGCTCTAAGCCCTTAGAGCTCTGGTGTGGGAGAAATGGCTGGATGTTTTAACTTTGTGAGCTGGTCTGTGCCGAGAGTGAGAGGGAGCTTGCGAATGTGTCTTGGGAGTGGTGCGAGGCAAGGCAAGGGGAGATTCTTAGTGTATGTTTGGCTGTGAAAGCACTGGCAAGGGAAGGTCAGAAACAGCAAGAGCTCTAAGCCCTTAGAGCTCTGGTGTGGTAGAAATGGCTGTATGTTTTAACTTTGTGAGCTGGTCTGTGCCGAGAGTGAGAGGGAGCTTGAGAATGTGTCTTGGGAGTGGTGGGAGGCAAGGCAAGGGGAGATGCCAGGGGGGTGTCTGGCTGTGAGTGCGGTGGGAAGGGCAGTTGAATACAGCACCAGCTCTTAGGCCTTAGAGCTCTGGTGTGGGAGAAATGGCTGCATGTTTGCACTTTGTGAGCTGGTCTGTGCGGAGTGAGAGTGAGCTTGCGAATGTGTATTGAGAGTGCTGGGAGGCAAGGCAAAAGTACATCCGCAGTGTCTGTCTGGGTGTGAAAGTGCTGGCAAGGGAAGGTGAGGACCAGCAAGAGCATTAAGCCCTTAGAAATATCAAGAGGGAAACATGGCTGTATGTTTTAACTTTGTGAGCTGGTCTGTGCCGCGAGTGAGAGTGAGCTTGCGAATGTGTCTTGGGAGTGGTGGGAGGCAAGGCAAGGGGAGATTCTTAGTGTATGTTTGGCTGTGAAAGCACTGGCAAGGGAAGGTCAGAAACAGCAGGAGCTCTAAGCCCTTAGAGCTCTGGTGTGGGAGAAATGGCTGTATGTTTTAACTTTGTGAGCTGGTCTGTGCCGAGAGTGAGAGTGAGCTTGAGAATGTGTCTTGGGAGTGGTGGGAGGCAAGGCAAGGGGAGATTCTTAGTGTATGTTTGGCTGTGAAAGCACTGGCAAGGGAAGGTCAGAAACAGCACCAGCTCTTCGGCCTTAGAGCTCTGGTGTGGGAGAAATGGCTGGATGTTTTAACTTTGTGAGCTGGTCTGTGCCGAGAGTGAGAGGGAGCTTGAGAATGTGTCTTGGGAGTGGTGGGAGGCAAGGCAAGGGGAGATTTTTAGTGTCTGTCTGGGTGTGAAAGCACTGGCAAGGGAAGGTCAGAAACAGCAGGAGCTCTAAGCCCTTAGAGCTCTGGTGTGGGAGAAATGGCTGTATGTTTTAACTTTGTGAGCTGGTCTGTGCGAAGAGTGAGAGTGAGCTTGCGAATGTGTCTTGGGAGTGCTGGGAGGCAAGGCAAAAGTACATCCGCAGTGTCTGTCTGGGTGTGAAAGTGCTGGCAAGGGAAGGTGAGGACCAGCAAGAGCATTAAGTCCTTAGAAATATCAAGAGGGAAACATGGCTGTATGTTTTAACTTTGTGAGCTGGTCTGTGCCGCGAGTGAGAGTGAGCTTGCGAATGTGTCTTGGGAGTGGTGGGAGGCAAGGCAAGGGGAGATTCTTAGTGTATGTTTGGCTGTGAAAGCACTGGCAAGGGAAGGTCAGAAACAGCACCAGCTCTTAGGCCTTAGAGCTCTGGTGTGGGAGAAATGGCTGTATGTTTTAACTTTGTGATCTGGTCTGTGCCGAGAGTGAGAGTGAGCTTGCGAATGTGTCTTGGGAGTGGTGGGAGGCAAGGCAAGGGGAGATTCTTAGTGTATGTTTGGCTGTGAAAGCACTGGCAAGGGAAGGTCAGAAACAGCAGGAGCTCTAAGCCCTTAGAGCTCTGGTGTGGTAGAAATGGCTGTATGTTTTAACTTTGTGAGCTGGTCTGTGCCGAGAGTGAGAGGGAGCTTGAGAATGTGTCTTGGGAGTGGTGGGAGGCAAGGCAAGGGGAGATTCTTAGTGTATGTTTGGCTGTGAAAGCACTGGCAAGGGAAGGTCAGAAACAGCACCAGCTCTAAGCCCTTAGAGCTCTGGTGTGGTAGAAATGGCTGTATGTTTTAACTTTGTGAGCTGGTCTGTGCCGAGAGTGAGAGGGAGCTTGCGAATGTGTCTTGGGAGTGGTGGGAGGCAAGGCAAGGGGAGATGCCAGGGGGGTGTCTGACTGTGAGTGCGGTGGGAAGGGCAGTTGAATACAGCACCAGCTCTTAGGCCTTAGAGCTCTGGTGTGGGAGAAATGGCTGCATGTTTGCACTTTTTGAGCTGGTCTGTGCGGAGTGAGAGTGAGCTTGCGAATGTGTAGTGAGAGTGCTGGGAGGCAAGGCAAAAGTACATCCGCAGTGTCTGTCTGGGTGTGAAAGTGCTGGCAAGGGAAGGTGAGGACCAGCAAGAGCATTAAGTCCTTAGAAATATCAAGAGGGAAACATGGCTGTATGTTTTAACTTTGTGAGCTGGTCTGTGCCGCGAGTGAGAGTGAGCTTGCGAATGTGTCTTGGGAGTGGTGGGAGGCAAGGCAAGGGGAGATTTTTAGTGTCTGTCTGGCTGTGAAAGCACTGGCAATGGAAGGTCAGAAACAGCACCAGCTCTAAGCCCTTAGAGCTCTGGTGTGGGAGAAATGGCTGTATGTTTTAACTTTGTGAGCTGGTCTGTGCCGCGAGTGAGAGTGAGCTTGCAAATGTGTCTTGGGAGTGGTGGGAGGCAAGGCAAGGGGAGATTCTTAGTGTATGTTTGGCTGTGAAAGCACTGGCAAGGGAAGGTCAGAAACAGCAGGAGCTCTAAGCCCTTAGAGCTCTGGTGTGGGAGAAATGGCTGTATGTTTTAACTTTGTGAGCTGGTCTGTGCCACGAGTGAGAGGGAGCTTGAGAATGTGTCTTGGGAGTGGTGGGAGGCAAGGCAAGGGGAGATTCTTAGTGTATGTTTGGCTGTGAAAGCACTGGCAAGGGAAGGTCAGAAAAAGCAAGAGCTCTAAGCCCTTAGAGCTCTGGTGTGGGAGAAATGGCTGCATGTTTGCACTTTGTGAGCTGGTCTGTGCGAAGAGTGAGAGTGAGCTTGCGAATGTGTATTGAGAGTGCTGGGAGGCAAGGCAAAAGTACATCCGCAGTGTCTGTCTGGGTGTGAAAGTGCTGGCAAGGGAAGGTGAGGACCAGCAAGAGCATTAAGCCCTTAGAAATATTAAGAGGGAAACATGGCTGTATGTTTTAACTTTGTGAGCTGGTCTGTGCCGCGAGTGAGAGTGAGCTTGCGAATGTGTCTTGGGAGTGGTGGGAGGCAAGGCAAGGGGAGATTCTTAGTGTATGTTTGGCTGTGAAAGCACTGGCAAGGGAAGGTCAGAAACAGCAGGAGCTCTTAGGCCTTAGAGCTCTGGTGTGGGAGAAATGGCTGTATGTTTTAACTTTGTGAGGTGGTCTGTGCCGAGAGTGAGAGGGAGCTTGCGAATGTGTCTTGGGAGTGGTGGCAGGCAAGGCAAGGGGAGATTCTTAGTGTATGTTTGGCTGTGAAAGCACTGGCAAGGGAAGGTCAGAAACAGCAAGAGCTCTAAGCCCTTAGAGCTCTGGTGTGGTAGAAATGGCTGTATGTTTTAACTTTGTGAGCTGGTCTGTGCCGAGAGTGAGAGGGAGCTTGCGAATGTGTCTTGGGAGTGGTGGGAGGCAAGGCAAGGGGAGATGCCAGGGGGGTGTCTGGCTGTGAGTGCGGTGGGAAGGGCAGTTGAATACAGCACCAGCTCTTAGGCCTTAGAGCTCTGGTGTGGGAGAAATGGCTGCATGTTTGCACTTTGTGAGCTGGTCTGTGCAGAGTGAGAGTGAGCTTTCGAATGTGTATTGAGAGTGCTGGGAGGCAAGGCAAAAGTACATCCGCAGTGTCTGTCTGGGTGTGAAAGTGCTGGCAGGGGAAGGTGAGGACCAGCAAGAGCATTAAGTCCTTAGAAATATCAAGAGGGAAACATGGCTGTATGTTTTAACTTTGTGAGCTGGTCTGTGCCGAGAGTGAGAGTGAGCTTGCGAATGTGTCTTGGGAGTGGTGGGAGGCAAGGCAAGGGGAGATTCTTAGTGTATGTTTGGCTGTGAAAGCACTGGCAAGGGAAGGTCAGAAACAGCAGGAGCTCTAAGCCCTTAGAGCTCTGGTGTGGTAGAAATGGCTGTATGTTTTAACTTTGTGAGCTGGTCTGTGCCGAGAGTGAGAGGGAGCTTGCGAATGTGTCTTGGGAGTGGTGGGAGGCAAGGCAAGGGGAGATTCTTAGTGTATGTTTGGCTGTGAAAGCACTGGCAAGGGAAGGTCAGAAACAGCAGGAGCTCTAAGCCCTTAGAGCTCTGGTGTGGGAGAAATGGCTGTATGTTTTAACTTTGTGAGCTGGTCTGTGCCGAGAGTGAGAGTGAGCTTGCGAATGTGTCTTGGGAGTGGTGGGAGGCAAGGCAAGGGGAGATTTTTAGTGTCTGTCTGGGTGTGAAAGCACTGGCAAGGGAAGGTCAGAAACAGCAGGAGCTCTAAGCCCTTAGAGCTCTGGTGTGGTAGAAATGGCTGTATGTTTTAACTTTGTGAGCTGGTCTGTGCCGAGAGTGAGAGTGAGCTTGAGAATGTGTCTTGGGAGTGGTGGGAGGCAAGGCAAGGGGAGATGCCAGGGGGGTGTCTGGCTGTGAGTGCGGTTGGAATGGCAGTTGAATACAACACCAGCTCTCAGGCCTTAGAGCTCTGGTGTGGGAGAAATGGCTGCATGTTTGCACTTTGTGAGCTGGTCTGTGCGAAGAGTGAGAGTGAGCTTGCGAATGTGTATTGAGAGTGCTGGGAGGCAAGGCAAAAGTACATCCGCAGTGTCTGTCTGGGTGTGAAAGTGCTGGCAAGGGAAGGTGAGGACCAGCAAGAGCATTAAGTCCTTAGAAATATCAAGAGGGAAACATGGCTGTATGTTTTAACTTTGTGAGCTGGTCTGTGCCGCGAGTGAGAGTGAGCTTGCGAATGTGTCTTGGGAGTGGTGGGAGGCAAGGCAAGGGGAGATTCTTAGTGTATGTTTGGCTGTGAAAGCACTGGCAAGGGAAGGTCAGAAACAGCAGGAGCTCTAAGCCCTTAGAGCTCTGGTGTGGGAGAAATGGCTGTATGTTTTAACTTTGTGATCTGGTCTGTGCCGAGAGTGAGAGTGAGCTTGCGAATGTGTCTTGGGAGTGGTGGGAGGCAAGGCAAGGGGAGATTCTTAGTGTATGTTTGGCTGTGAAAGCACTGGCAAGGGAAGGTCAGAAACAGCAAGAGCTCTAAGCCCTTAGAGCTCTGGTGTGGGAGAAATGGCTGTATGTTTTAACTTTGTGAGCTGGTCTGTGCGAAGAGTGAGAGTGAGCTTGCGAATGTGTATTGAGAGTGGTGGGAGGCAAGGCAAAAGTACATCCGCAGTGTCTGTCTGGGTGTGAAAGTGCTGGCAAGGGAAGGTGAGGACCAGCAAGAGCATTAAGCCCTTAGAAATATTAAGAGGGAAACATGGCTGTATGTTTTAACTTTGTGAGCTGGTCTGTGCCGCGAGTGAGAGTGAGCTTGCGAATGTGTCTTGGGAGTGGTGCGAGGCAAGGCAAGGGGAGATTCTTAGTGTATGTTTGGCTGTGAAAGCACTGGCAAGGGAAGGTCAGAAACAGCACCACCTCTTAGGCCTTAGAGCTCTGGTGTGGGAGAAATGGCTGTATGTTTTAACTTTGTGAGCTGGTCTGTGCCGAGAGTGAGAGTGAGCTTGAGAATTTGTCTTGGGAGTGGTGGCAGGCAAGGCAAGGGGAGATTTTTAGTGTCTGTCTGGCTGTGAAAGCACTGGCAAGGGATGGTTAGAAACAGCAGGAGCTCTAAGCCCTTAGAGCTCTGGTGTGGTAGAAAAGGCTGTATGTTTTAACTTTGTGAGCTGGTCTGTGCCGAGAGTGAGAGGGAGCTTGAGAATGTGTCTTGGGAGTGGTGGGAGGCAAGGCAAGGGGAGATTCTTAGTGTATGTTTGGCTGTGAAAGCACTGGCAAGGGAAGGTCAGAAACAGCAAGAGCTCTAAGCCCTTAGATCTCTGGTGTGGGAGAAATGGCTGTATGTTTTAACTTTGTGAGCTGGTCTGTGCCGAGAGTGAGAGGGAGCTTGCGAATGTGTCTTGGGAGTGGTGGGAGGCAAGGCAAGGGGAGATGCCAGGGGGGTGTCTGGCTGTGAGTGCGGTGGGAAGGGCAGTTGAATACAGCACCAGCTCTCAGGCCTTAGAGCTATGGTGTGGGAGAAATGGCTGCATGTTTGCACTTTGTGAGCTGGTCTGTGCGAAGAGTGAGAGTGAGCTTGCGAATGTGTATTGAGAGTGCTGGGAGGCAAGGCAAAAGTACATCCGCAGTGTCTGTCTGGGTGTGAAAGTGCTGGCAAGGGAAGGTGAGGACCAGCAAGAGCATTAAGTCCTTAGAAATATCAAGAGGGAAACATGGCTGTATGTTTTAACTTTGTGAGCTGGTCTGTGCCGAGAGTGAGAGTGAGCTTGAGAATGTGTCTTGGGAGTGGTGGGAGGCAAGGCAAGGGGAGATTCTTAGTGTATGTTTGGCTGTGAAAGCACTGGCAAGGGAAGGTCAGAAAAAGCAGGAGCTCTTAGGCCTTAGAGCTCTGGTGTGGGAGAAATGGCTGTATGTTTTAACTTTGTGATCTGGTCTGTGCCGAGAGTGAGAGTGAGCTTGCGAATGTGTCTTGGGAGTGGTGGGAGGCAAGGCAAGGGGAGATTCTTAGTGTATGTTTGGCCATGAAAGCACTGGCAAGGGAAGGTCAGAAACAGCAAGAGCTCTAAGCCCTTAGAGCTCTGGAGTGGGAGAAATGGCTGTATGTTTTAACTTTGTGAGCTGGTCTGTGCCGAGAGTGAGAGTGAGCTTGCGAATGTGTCTTGGGAGTGGTGGGAGGCAAGGCAAGGGGAGATTCTTAGTGTATGTTTGGCTGTGAAAGCACTGGCAAGGGAAGGTCAGAAACAGCACCAGCTCTAAGCCCTTAGAGCTCTGGTGTGGGAGAAATGGCTGTATGTTTTAACTTTGTGAGCTGGTCTGTGCCGAGAGTGAGAGTGAGCTTGCGAATGTGTTTTGGGAGTGGTGGGAGGCAAGGCAAGGGGAGATGCCAGGGGGGTGTCTGGCTGTGAGTGCGGTGGGAAGGGCAGTTGAATACAGCACCAGCTCTTAGGCCTTAGAGCTCTGGTGTGGGAGAAATGGCTGCATGTTTGCACTTTGTGAGCTGGTCTGTGCGGAGTGAGAGTGAGCTTGCGAATGTGTATTGAGAGTGCTGGGAGGCAAGGCAAAAGTACATCCGCAGTGTCTGTCTGGGTGTGAAAGTGCTGGCAAGGGAAGGTGAGGACCAGCAAGAGCATTAAGTCCTTAGAAATATCAAGAGGGAAACATGGCTGTATGTTTTAACTTTGTGAGCTGGTCTGTGCCGAGAGTGAGAGTGAGCTTGCGAATGTGTCTTGGGAGTGGTGGGAGGCAAGGCAAGGGGAGATTCTTAGTGTATGTTTGGCTGTGAAAGCACTGGCAAGGGAAGGTCAGAAACAGCAGGAGCTCTAAGCCCTTAGAGCTCTGGTGTGGGAGAAATGGCTGTATGTTTTAACTTTGTGAGCTGGTCTGTGCGAAGAGTGAGAGTGAGCTTGACAATGTGTCTTGGGAGTGCTGGGAGGCAAGGCAAAAGTACATCCGCAGTGTCTGTCTGGGTGTGAAAGTGCTGGCAAGGGAAGGTGAGGACCAGCAAGAGCATTAAGCCCTTAGAAATATTAAGAGGGAAACATGGCTGTATGTTTTAACTTTGTGAGCTGGTCTGTGCCGAGAGTGAGAGTGAGCTTGCGAATGTGTCTTGGGAGTGGTGGGAGGCAAGGCAAGGGGAGATTCTTAGTGTATGTTTGGCTGTGAAAGCACTGGCAAGGGAAGGTCAGAAACAGCAAGAGCTCTTAGGCCTTAGAGCTCTGGTGTGGGAGAAATGGCTGTATGTTTTAACTTTGTGAGCTGGTCTGTGCCGAGAGTGAGAGTGAGCTTGCGAATGTGTCTTGGGAGTGGTGGGAGGCAAGGCAAGGGGAGATTCTTAGTGTATGTTTGGCTGTGAAAGCACTGGCAAGGGAAGGTCAGAAACAGCACCAGCTCTTAGGCCTTAGAGCTCTGGTGTGGGAGAAATGGCTGTATGTTTTAACTTTGTTATCTGGTCTGTGCCGAGAGTGAGAGTGAGCTTGAGAATGTGTCTTGGGAGTGGTGGGAGGCAAGGCAAGGGGAGATTCTTAGTGTATGTTTGGCTGTGAAAGCACTGGCAAGGGAAGGTCAGAAACAGCAAGAGCTCTAAGCCCTTAGAGCTCTGGTGTGGGAGAAATGGCTGTATGTTTTAACTTTGTGAGCTGGTCTGTGCCGCGAGTTAGAGTGAGCTTGCGAATGTGTCTTGGGAGTGGTGGGAGGCAAGGCAAGGGGAGATTCTTAGTGTATGTTTGGCTGTGAAAGCACTGGCAAGGGAAGGTCAGAAACAGCAGGAGCTCTAAGCCCTTAGAGCTCTGGTGTGGGAGAAATGGCTGTATGTTTTAACTTTGTGAGCTGGTCTGTGCCGAGAGTGAGAGTGAGCTTGCGAATGTGTCTTGGGAGTGGTGGCAGGCAAGGCAAGGGGAGATTTTTAGTGTCTGTCTGGCTGTGAAAGCACTGGCAAGGGATGGTTAGAAACAGCAGGAGCTCTAAGCCCTTAGAGCTCTGGTGTGGGAGAAATGGCTGTATGTTTTAACTTTGTGAGCTGGTCTGTGCGAAGAGTGAGAGTGAGCTTGCGAATGTGTCTTGGGAGTGCTGGGAGGCAAGGCAAAAGTACATCCGCAGTGTCTGTCTGGGTGTGAAAGTGCTGGCAAGGGAAGGTGAGGACCAGCAAGAGCATTAAGTCCTTAGAAATATCAAGAGGGAAACATGGCTGTATGTTTTAACTTTGTGAGCTGGTCTGTGCCGCGAGTGAGAGTGAGCTTGCGAATGTGTCTTGGGAGTGGTGGGAGGCAAGGCAAGGGGAGATTCTTAGTGTATGTTTGGCTGTGAAAGCACTGGCAAGGGAAGGTCAGAAACAGCAGGAGCTCTAAGCCCTTAGAGCTCTGGTGTGGGAGAAATGGCTGTATGTTTTAACTTTGTGATCTGGTCTGTGCCGAGAGTGAGAGTGAGCTTGCGAATGTGTCTTGGGAGTGGTGCGAGGCAAGGCAAGGGGAGATTCTTAGTGTATGTTTGGCTGTGAAAGCACTGGCAAGGGAAGGTCAGAAACAGCAGGAGCTCTAAGCCCTTAGAGCTCTGGTGTGGTAGAAATGGCTGTATGTTTTAACTTTGTGAGCTGGTCTGTGCCGAGAGTGAGAGGGAGCTTGAGAATGTGTCTTGGGAGTGGTGGGAGGCAAGGCAAGGGGAGATTCTTAGTGTATGTTTGGCTGTGAAAGCACTGGCAAGGGAAGGTCAGAAACAGCACCAGCTCTAAGCCCTTAGAGCTCTGGTGTGGTAGAAATGGCTGTATGTTTTAACTTTGTGAGCTGGTCTGTGCCGAGAGTGAGAGGGAGCTTGCGAATGTGTCTTGGGAGTGGTGGGAGGCAAGGCAAGGGGAGATGCCAGGGGGGTGTCTGACTGTGAGTGCGGTGGGAAGGGCAGTTGAATACAGCACCAGCTCTTAGGCCTTAGAGCTCTGGTGTGGGAGAAATGGCTGCATGTTTGCACTTTTTGAGCTGGTCTGTGCGGAGTGAGAGTGAGCTTGCGAATGTGTAGTGAGAGTGCTGGGAGGCAAGGCAAAAGTACATCCGCAGTGTCTGTCTGGGTGTGAAAGTGCTGGCAAGGGAAGGTGAGGACCAGCAAGAGCATTAAGTCCTTAGAAATATCAAGAGGGAAACATGGCTGTATGTTTTAACTTTGTGAGCTGGTCTGTGCCGCGAGTGAGAGTGAGCTTGCGAATGTGTCTTGGGAGTGGTGGGAGGCAAGGCAAGGGGAGATTTTTAGTGTCTGTCTGGCTGTGAAAGCACTGGCAATGGAAGGTCAGAAACAGCACCAGCTCTAAGCCCTTAGAGCTCTGGTGTGGGAGAAATGGCTGTATGTTTTAACTTTGTGAGCTGGTCTGTGCCGCGAGTGAGAGTGAGCTTGCAAATGTGTCTTGGGAGTGGTGGGAGGCAAGGCAAGGGGAGATTCTTAGTGTATGTTTGGCTGTGAAAGCACTGGCAAGGGAAGGTCAGAAACAGCAGGAGCTCTAAGCCCTTAGAGCTCTGGTGTGGGAGAAATGGCTGTATGTTTTAACTTTGTGAGCTGGTCTGTGCCACGAGTGAGAGGGAGCTTGAGAATGTGTCTTGGGAGTGGTGGGAGGCAAGGCAAGGGGAGATTCTTAGTGTATGTTTGGCTGTGAAAGCACTGGCAAGGGAAGGTCAGAAAAAGCAAGAGCTCTAAGCCCTTAGAGCTCTGGTGTGGGAGAAATGGCTGCATGTTTGCACTTTGTGAGCTGGTCTGTGCGAAGAGTGAGAGTGAGCTTGCGAATGTGTATTGAGAGTGCTGGGAGGCAAGGCAAAAGTACATCCGCAGTGTCTGTCTGGGTGTGAAAGTGCTGGCAAGGGAAGGTGAGGACCAGCAAGAGCATTAAGCCCTTAGAAATATTAAGAGGGAAACATGGCTGTATGTTTTAACTTTGTGAGCTGGTCTGTGCCGCGAGTGAGAGTGAGCTTGCGAATGTGTCTTGGGAGTGGTGGGAGGCAAGGCAAGGGGAGATTCTTAGTGTATGTTTGGCTGTGAAAGCACTGGCAAGGGAAGGTCAGAAACAGCAGGAGCTCTTAGGCCTTAGAGCTCTGGTGTGGGAGAAATGGCTGTATGTTTTAACTTTGTGAGGTGGTCTGTGCCGAGAGTGAGAGGGAGCTTGCGAATGTGTCTTGGGAGTGGTGGCAGGCAAGGCAAGGGGAGATTCTTAGTGTATGTTTGGCTGTGAAAGCACTGGCAAGGGAAGGTCAGAAACAGCAAGAGCTCTAAGCCCTTAGAGCTCTGGTGTGGTAGAAATGGCTGTATGTTTTAACTTTGTGAGCTGGTCTGTGCCGAGAGTGAGAGGGAGCTTGCGAATGTGTCTTGGGAGTGGTGGGAGGCAAGGCAAGGGGAGATGCCAGGGGGGTGTCTGGCTGTGAGTGCGGTGGGAAGGGCAGTTGAATACAGCACCAGCTCTTAGGCCTTAGAGCTCTGGTGTGGGAGAAATGGCTGCATGTTTGCACTTTGTGAGCTGGTCTGTGCAGAGTGAGAGTGAGCTTTCGAATGTGTATTGAGAGTGCTGGGAGGCAAGGCAAAAGTACATCCGCAGTGTCTGTCTGGGTGTGAAAGTGCTGGCAGGGGAAGGTGAGGACCAGCAAGAGCATTAAGTCCTTAGAAATATCAAGAGGGAAACATGGCTGTATGTTTTAACTTTGTGAGCTGGTCTGTGCCGAGAGTGAGAGTGAGCTTGCGAATGTGTCTTGGGAGTGGTGGGAGGCAAGGCAAGGGGAGATTCTTAGTGTATGTTTGGCTGTGAAAGCACTGGCAAGGGAAGGTCAGAAACAGCAGGAGCTCTAAGCCCTTAGAGCTCTGGTGTGGTAGAAATGGCTGTATGTTTTAACTTTGTGAGCTGGTCTGTGCCGAGAGTGAGAGGGAGCTTGCGAATGTGTCTTGGGAGTGGTGGGAGGCAAGGCAAGGGGAGATTCTTAGTGTATGTTTGGCTGTGAAAGCACTGGCAAGGGAAGGTCAGAAACAGCAGGAGCTCTAAGCCCTTAGAGCTCTGGTGTGGGAGAAATGGCTGTATGTTTTAACTTTGTGAGCTGGTCTGTGCCGAGAGTGAGAGTGAGCTTGCGAATGTGTCTTGGGAGTGGTGGGAGGCAAGGCAAGGGGAGATTTTTAGTGTCTGTCTGGGTGTGAAAGCACTGGCAAGGGAAGGTCAGAAACAGCAGGAGCTCTAAGCCCTTAGAGCTCTGGTGTGGTAGAAATGGCTGTATGTTTTAACTTTGTGAGCTGGTCTGTGCCGAGAGTGAGAGTGAGCTTGAGAATGTGTCTTGGGAGTGGTGGGAGGCAAGGCAAGGGGAGATGCCAGGGGGGTGTCTGGCTGTGAGTGCGGTTGGAATGGCAGTTGAATACAACACCAGCTCTCAGGCCTTAGAGCTCTGGTGTGGGAGAAATGGCTGCATGTTTGCACTTTGTGAGCTGGTCTGTGCGAAGAGTGAGAGTGAGCTTGCGAATGTGTATTGAGAGTGCTGGGAGGCAAGGCAAAAGTACATCCGCAGTGTCTGTCTGGGTGTGAAAGTGCTGGCAAGGGAAGGTGAGGACCAGCAAGAGCATTAAGTCCTTAGAAATATCAAGAGGGAAACATGGCTGTATGTTTTAACTTTGTGAGCTGGTCTGTGCCGCGAGTGAGAGTGAGCTTGCGAATGTGTCTTGGGAGTGGTGGGAGGCAAGGCAAGGGGAGATTCTTAGTGTATGTTTGGCTGTGAAAGCACTGGCAAGGGAAGGTCAGAAACAGCAGGAGCTCTAAGCCCTTAGAGCTCTGGTGTGGGAGAAATGGCTGTATGTTTTAACTTTGTGATCTGGTCTGTGCCGAGAGTGAGAGTGAGCTTGCGAATGTGTCTTGGGAGTGGTGGGAGGCAAGGCAAGGGGAGATTCTTAGTGTATGTTTGGCTGTGAAAGCACTGGCAAGGGAAGGTCAGAAACAGCAAGAGCTCTAAGCCCTTAGAGCTCTGGTGTGGGAGAAATGGCTGTATGTTTTAACTTTGTGAGCTGGTCTGTGCGAAGAGTGAGAGTGAGCTTGCGAATGTGTATTGAGAGTGGTGGGAGGCAAGGCAAAAGTACATCCGCAGTGTCTGTCTGGGTGTGAAAGTGCTGGCAAGGGAAGGTGAGGACCAGCAAGAGCATTAAGCCCTTAGAAATATTAAGAGGGAAACATGGCTGTATGTTTTAACTTTGTGAGCTGGTCTGTGCCGCGAGTGAGAGTGAGCTTGCGAATGTGTCTTGGGAGTGGTGCGAGGCAAGGCAAGGGGAGATTCTTAGTGTATGTTTGGCTGTGAAAGCACTGGCAAGGGAAGGTCAGAAACAGCACCACCTCTTAGGCCTTAGAGCTCTGGTGTGGGAGAAATGGCTGTATGTTTTAACTTTGTGAGCTGGTCTGTGCCGAGAGTGAGAGTGAGCTTGAGAATTTGTCTTGGGAGTGGTGGCAGGCAAGGCAAGGGGAGATTTTTAGTGTCTGTCTGGCTGTGAAAGCACTGGCAAGGGATGGTTAGAAACAGCAGGAGCTCTAAGCCCTTAGAGCTCTGGTGTGGTAGAAAAGGCTGTATGTTTTAACTTTGTGAGCTGGTCTGTGCCGAGAGTGAGAGGGAGCTTGAGAATGTGTCTTGGGAGTGGTGGGAGGCAAGGCAAGGGAGATTCTTAGTGTATGTTTGGCTGTGAAAGCACTGGCAAGGGAAGGTCAGAAACAGCAAGAGCTCTAAGCCCTTAGATCTCTGGTGTGGGAGAAATGGCTGTATGTTTTAACTTTGTGAGCTGGTCTGTGCCGAGAGTGAGAGGGAGCTTGCGAATGTGTCTTGGGAGTGGTGGGAGGCAAGGCAAGGGGAGATGCCAGGGGGGTGTCTGGCTGTGAGTGCGGTGGGAAGGGCAGTTGAATACAGCACCAGCTCTCAGGCCTTAGAGCTATGGTGTGGGAGAAATGGCTGCATGTTTGCACTTTGTGAGCTGGTCTGTGCGAAGAGTGAGAGTGAGCTTGCGAATGTGTATTGAGAGTGCTGGGAGGCAAGGCAAAAGTACATCCGCAGTGTCTGTCTGGGTGTGAAAGTGCTGGCAAGGGAAGGTGAGGACCAGCAAGAGCATTAAGTCCTTAGAAATATCAAGAGGGAAACATGGCTGTATGTTTTAACTTTGTGAGCTGGTCTGTGCCGAGAGTGAGAGTGAGCTTGAGAATGTGTCTTGGGAGTGGTGGGAGGCAAGGCAAGGGGAGATTCTTAGTGTATGTTTGGCTGTGAAAGCACTGGCAAGGGAAGGTCAGAAAAAGCAGGAGCTCTTAGGCCTTAGAGCTCTGGTGTGGGAGAAATGGCTGTATGTTTTAACTTTGTGATCTGGTCTGTGCCGAGAGTGAGAGTGAGCTTGCGAATGTGTCTTGGGAGTGGTGGGAGGCAAGGCAAGGGGAGATTCTTAGTGTATGTTTGGCCATGAAAGCACTGGCAAGGGAAGGTCAGAAACAGCAAGAGCTCTAAGCCCTTAGAGCTCTGGAGTGGGAGAAATGGCTGTATGTTTTAACTTTGTGAGCTGGTCTGTGCCGAGAGTGAGAGTGAGCTTGCGAATGTGTCTTGGAGTGGTGGGAGGCAAGGCAAGGGGAGATTCTTAGTGTATGTTTGGCTGTGAAAGCACTGGCAAGGGAAGGTCAGAAACAGCAAGAGCTCTAAGCCCTTAGAGCTCTGGTGTGGTAGAAATGGCTGTATGTTTTAACTTTGTGAGCTGGTCTGTGCCGAGAGTGAGAGGGAGCTTGAGAATGTGTCTTGGGAGTGGTGGGAGGCAAGCAAGGGAGATGCCAGGGGGGTGTCTGGCTGTGAGTGCGGTGGGAAGGGCAGTTGAATACAGCACCAGCTCTTAGGCCTTAGAGCTCTGGTGTGGGAGAAATGGCTGCATGTTTGCACTTTGTGAGCTGGTCTGTGCGGAGTGAGAGTGAGCTTGCGAATGTGTATTGAGAGTGCTGGGAGGCAAGGCAAAAGTACATCCGCAGTGTCTGTCTGGGTGTGAAAGTGCTGGCAAAAGAAGGTGAGTACCAGCAAGAGCATTAAGCCCTTAGAAATATCAAGAGGGAAACATGGCTGTATGTTTTAACTTTGTGAGCTGGTCTGTGCCGCGAGTGAGAGTGAGCTTGCGAATGTGTCTTGGGAGTGGTGGGAGGCAAGGCAAGGGGAGATTCTTAGTGTATGTTTGGCTGTGAAAGCACTGGCAAGGGAAGGTCAGAAACAGCAGGAGCTCTAAGCCCTTAGAGCTCTGGTGTGGGAGAAATGGCTGTATGTTTTAACTTTGTGAGCTGGTCTGTGCCGAGAGTGAGAGTGAGCTTGAGAATGTGTCTTGGGAGTGGTGGGAGGCAAGGCAAGGGGAGATTCTTAGTGTATGTTTGGCTGTGAAAGCACTGGCAAGGGAAGGTCAGAAACAGCACCAGCTCTTCGGCCTTAGAGCTCTGGTGTGGGAGAAATGGCTGGATGTTTTAACTTTGTGAGCTGGTCTGTGCCGAGAGTGAGAGGGAGCTTGAGAATGTGTCTTGGGAGTGGTGGGAGGCAAGGCAAGGGGAGATTTTTAGTGTCTGTCTGGGTGTGAAAGCACTGGCAAGGGAAGGTCAGAAACAGCAGGAGCTCTAAGCCCTTAGAGCTCTGGTGTGGGAGAAATGGCTGTATGTTTTAACTTTGTGAGCTGGTCTGTGCGAAGAGTGAGAGTGAGCTTGCGAATGTGTCTTGGGAGTGCTGGGAGGCAAGGCAAAAGTACATCCGCAGTGTCTGTCTGGGTGTGAAAGTGCTGGCAAGGGAAGGTGAGGACCAGCAAGAGCATTAAGTCCTTAGAAATATCAAGAGGGAAACATGGCTGTATGTTTTAACTTTGTGAGCTGGTCTGTGCCGCGAGTGAGAGTGAGCTTGCGAATGTGTCTTGGGAGTGGTGGGAGGCAAGGCAAGGGGAGATTCTTAGTGTATGTTTGGCTGTGAAAGCACTGGCAAGGGAAGGTCAGAAACAGCACCAGCTCTTAGGCCTTAGAGCTCTGGTGTGGGAGAAATGGCTGTATGTTTTAACTTTGTGATCTGGTCTGTGCCGAGAGTGAGAGTGAGCTTGCGAATGTGTCTTGGGAGTGGTGCGAGGCAAGGCAAGGGGAGATTCTTAGTGTATGTTTGGCTGTGAAAGCACTGGCAAGGGAAGGTCAGAAACAGCAGGAGCTCTAAGCCCTTAGAGCTCTGGTGTGGTAGAAATGGCTGTATGTTTTAACTTTGTGAGCTGGTCTGTGCCGAGAGTGAGAGGGAGCTTGAGAATGTGTCTTGGGAGTGGTGGGAGGCAAGGCAAGGGGAGATTCTTAGTGTATGTTTGGCTGTGAAAGCACTGGCAAGGGAAGGTCAGAAACAGCACCAGCTCTAAGCCCTTAGAGCTCTGGTGTGGTAGAAATGGCTGTATGTTTTAACTTTGTGAGCTGGTCTGTGCCGAGAGTGAGAGGGAGCTTGCGAATGTGTCTTGGGAGTGGTGGGAGGCAAGGCAAGGGGAGATGCCAGGGGGGTGTCTGACTGTGAGTGCGGTGGGAAGGGCAGTTGAATACAGCACCAGCTCTTAGGCCTTAGAGCTCTGGTGTGGGAGAAATGGCTGCATGTTTGCACTTTTTGAGCTGGTCTGTGCGGAGTGAGAGTGAGCTTGCGAATGTGTAGT
>NC_134644.1:68606096-68626096 GCF_030463565.1 Pelecanus crispus
CACAGGAAGGGAGGGGGAATTTTCCTTAAATCTATAGCCAAAAATCTATATGTGACCAAATTAAGAATTTGAGTTAGAGGGTAATACTTTTGCCCTGATAAATTAAAAATGCGTATTTCTTTATGTTAACTTTTATCAATAGGTGTTCAATAATTTAAAAAATGTTTTATATAACAAATGGCTTGCTGTCACAATCTGTTCCATTAGCAACTATGTGCAAAAATCCTAAGTTTTGCAATTTTCTAGGGTTCTGCAGTGAGTCTTATTTTAGGCCACAATGCTGAGAAAAAAAAAAAAAAATTGTTCTGAAGCAGTTAACATCTATAAGTAACAGTCAGTTAAAACCACTGGTATTTGAGCAATTATTATTATTGTGCTCTGGTATGACTACACTATACCAAGATCACAGTGGTTTTACAGGGGTCAAAAGCCAATTTCCAATGACCAGAACTTCTTCTTTGGCATATCTAATAGCAGGTTACCACCACGCTGTGTTCACATACCCTTTTCATTTTTTCTTCCTGTCTCTGCATTATGTCAATTGTCCTCATTTTCTGGCAGTTCATCATTTAACTCAAGTACAGGCATCAGTGCTCATAGCGCTTAGAAAGAGTCAGCACCTCAAAGAAAGTCTGTTATGGGCTAAGTGGATATTCAACTAGCTGAGACAGAACCAGAAACCCTGAAGTTTTGAACTCTTTCTTGGATGATGAGTCTGCTTCTGTTCCCAAGAAGAGATATTCATTTATCCTAGGCATTCACCTCTCTCCCTCCCCTGCCATTTGTGGCAAGGTGGAAGCAAATGTCTAGCATACACATTCTTTCCCCAGCTGGATTCAGGTATAAAACTTTCTGACAAGGAATAGCAGTAAAGGGACCCAAAGCTAGCTCTGAAGATGAACTTAAGGCCCTTGAAATCTGTAGCATGCCAAGATAGCTTTATAATTTTTTTTTGTTTTAATTTAAACAACAAAAAAAAAAAACATAGAAGGATGGGCTGCTGAGATCATCTGTCACACCATCTGTGGTTGCCTAGCAGAATTACTCCAGCCTTGAGCTGGAGGAGCTCCCATTTGCAGCTGAACTGCAGTTGGGGATTTTATTAATACATCTCTCATTTATATAGCACCTTTCACTCTCAAGGATCCCAAAGTACTTGTTAAAGGATAAAGTTGAGGACTGAAGACTGCTAGAGGAGGAGAACTGGGAAAATTCCCTCCCTCCTGACCAGTGGCTTCAAAACTTTTTACTAAAGAAAGCATTTATTGCTGAATTTGTTATTCTCTTTCATTCCTCTGAGTGTGGCTCGATGGGAGGTTGTGACCTTCAGGGCCTTGTGCAGCCATGAGCTAATTTGTTCCTGCAGAGACAATTGCAGATATGCTTGTTTTATTTTTATTGTATATATGACTGACACAATTTGTAATCATCGGTTATAAAGCTTTATACACACACACACACACATATATTTATATATTTTTAGAGTACAGAAAATAACAAGAGGAAGAAACAACTGTGATCAGCTGGCATTCAGGAAAATTAAAAAAACCAGAGGCATAAAACATGTGGAGTAATCAGTAGTTTTCAGTCAAATGGCATTTAAATGCTGCACTGATGCATAACCTGCCCTACTGTTCTGCGAGGTGGGAGGACAGGTGATATGTCAGCTGTGCTCTGCCATGTAACTACAGTAGAAGGGCTGAGTTAATGACAGACACAAGAGTTTGGATGAATGTTAACATGCTGCTATTTCCATGCTGAGATGAAGTAGCAGGGCCTAGATTTATCATTAAAAGAGACCCAAGAGGCTCTCACTGAGCCAGCTGCTAGGGCCCTAAAACATATGTTGCACCCTTCAGCTGTTCATCAGTACAAAAGGCTTCCATCTCAAAGCACTTGACCTTGTTAGCCTCAGCGGTGTCAGTGATATTTTCAACAGGGAGACAACAGATCAAGTATGAAGAAGAGAATCTCTTAAGGGAAGCGTGTGCAGTCCCTGGCAAAACGACTACAGAAATGTAGCCTGTGGATAATGGCTGCTATTTCTGACATTGTGATTTGTAAAGTGGGTAGGCTGCTGCTGTTTTTCAAAACAGTAGTAGGCAAATAAAAAAGAAATAGTGAGAAAATAAAAATGTGTCGGTGTCAAATAAATTAGCTCACCAGATTCTGAAATTTCCAAGCCTTCTTCCATGCCCCCAGCCACTGGTCTTTATATTCTTACTAACTTCAAGGGAAGTTCAGCTTGGGTAAGGAAAGAGTGAGGAGTTCTGAAACCAGAGAGAATAATTTTAAGAATTACAACAACGGTATCACCCTGACATTTCCAGCTAGTATTAAATGATGGTGCTACTGTGAGAGTGCTTTAGCACATGCAGTGGTGATGCACAGCACTTAGGAAGGATACTGCATCCTGTCAGGTGCACATGGGTTAATTGTAGTATTCCCTTCACACTCTGTGTTTCCCAAAAGCACAGTAAAGCAGTGCTAATCAGATTTCACCTCAATGGAAGGAGTCATCATTTTCCTCCAAGTCTGTCCTTAAGGCCCTCCCCCACTATGATTTTGTGAAGATAGTTTGCATAGATGTATGGAAAGTGTGTGTGTAAAGGTATACATTTCTATTTTCTCCCTCTGTAAATAAAATTGCTGTATTTGTTTTCTAGTCTCATTCCATACTCATACAGAGACCCATATAACACTAACTGAAAACTAAAAACTAAACACTATAACACTGAATGAAAACTTCAGTGAAACGCTCAACATTTTACACATCTGCCCTGTAAGGAGGGAGGTAGACAAAGGATACAGAGCATGAGAAGAAAAAAAAAAAGCCATGACAGATGTTAGGTTGCCAGAAGGCACTCAGATACTGTGATTCTGAGCACAGTCTGAAACCTGCACTGCATACCATATAACTGAGTTGGACCTTCAAAATCATGAGCTTTTATTAAAAATCAAGAGATTGTAAAAATAACTATTTGGGGGGTTGTTTTTGCTTGTCTTCTTCTTGTGGTCTTTTGGGATTGCATTCTTTACCACTGAAATGATGCAAAGTCAGGTGGTTTTCCCAGCACCTGGAAAGGGAACTATACCTAAGTAGGTGCCCTGTAAGGACTATGAGGCACACACAGCTGCCCTCTTCAGCTCTGAGGTAGGGCCTGATTATTGACAAGAATTTGTTTGGGCTGCCACCAGCACGTATCAAATCCATCCAGGAGAGTGCCAGCTGGTGCATGGAGCATCTGATCCCTGCGACAGCTGCTGGGAGCATGCTCCAGCTGGGAATTTGGAGGGGGCAGGTCTCCTCTCCCTGGTTCCTGGAGCTCCAGTGCAGAGATGCTGGAAGGAGGGAGGCTTGACCAGGACATCTCTGAGTCATAAGAAAGCGAGCTGTAGTGGTTGTTATGCTGAGCTGCATCTCTAAAGTTGGGGGGGGGAGGCAAGTGATGAACTGTCCCGAGGAAAGGATCTGCAGAGTTTCCAGGTTGGATTTTTAGGGCTTGGAGGCTCTAAGATGGGACTGTCAAATGAAGCATCCCCTGTGTGCTTTGCTCTTGCCTGCTCTGGCATGTATGCTGCAAACACCCGTGGGCTGAATGCGGGCCAGGACCGGGTGGAGGAGCACACCCACAAACAGCAGCAGGAGAGGAATAGCTACATTGGCATGCCAAACTGCCTGAGCGGAGGGAGGGCACGGACTCAGCCTCTAACTTTTCGTGGCTCTTGTATTGCGCATTTCTTGTACGCATCTCCCTTCTTGTGAACAAAAAGCGAAAGCTACAGGCCTGCTCAGTTACTCATGCATCTAATGTGAGAAAGCGGTTCATCTGATTAGGAACAAAAGAATAGGAGATGCAGACAGCTGTTTCTAACCGGGCGCAGCAGATTAGGTATGTAATCCCTGGGTTGCTGAAGGCTTCTTTCAGTTACTTGAGCAGAACTGTAGTTCAGCATCTTTGAGTTATTTGTGAAGTAATGTTGCAGTTTTCATTGTTTCCTAATGCAAAATTGTGTTATAATGATACTTGAAAAGAATGTGAACATTACTTTGATAGCTAATGCAGAAAGCAGATAAAACAATTTTTGGTGGGATAATTTAATGTATCTTTTCTTTTTTTTTTTTTTTTTGCATACAGAAGGGATTTAATGATGTGTGAAGTCTGACAAGTAAATCTCCTTAATGGTTCTCACCACAATGAACACTGAAAATAGCTCTTTTTCATGCAATACAATATGTATTAGATAACAGTTGGTAACTGATAATATGGAAGAGATCAATTCTGCAAGCTGCAGAGCACCTGCGTTTCTCACTGACTTTGATAAAAGTTGGAAGTACTCTGTGCTTCAGAAGATGTTTCCAGTACCCTCCAGGATTGAGCTTATCAAGGAATTTGTTTCTTGAACTGTAATTTAGTTATTATTATGTTAACGCTTCAGTCTTTTGATGCAAAGTAGCTGCAGAAGGGGGAAAAGTATCTTGAGTGAAGATCACTCTGCCAGTGATTAAAATACTTTATGGCATCACTGTGAGTACTGTACAAGAAAGAATATATCACATCAATAAATTAAAATTATATGTCAGATATACATGTTGCAGCAGTGGTGTTCTTAAATCTAACATAAAGAAGTTTCTTTAAAAAAATTTGTACAGTATGAGAAAATTCAGACCACTAAAGCCACTTACAGTTATTGCTTCTAGTAGTAAAGTATATCCTACTTTTCTGATAGATTGTGAAATGAAAATATTTATGATCACAAATATGTTATAAGTAGTTATAGAAATCTTGACGTGTGGTATGTGTATGAAAGAAGTCTCAAAACTCAGATCCAGTATGGTTTTATATACTGGAAAGCCAATATTTAAGCTAGAGAAAAGGAAAGAGACAGGAGAAACAGGGATAAAATTTAAAAGATAAGAACATGAGGCTGTACAAAGAAACAAATATCTGCCTTGAAACACAGCTAGTTATATTTAAAGTAGGAGATATTATTTATATAGTAGGGCTGCTTAGGAAAAGGAAAAATTACATCAGAAATTATGAGGTATTGACAAGCTTCTTCCACTTCTGTTGCTGCCCAAGGTCATGGGTCATCACACTTCAGGGCACACATTTGGGGCTGTCACAGCTTAGTCACCTGGGGTTGCAATGATTGCAGGTTGCAATAAAACTATTCTTGCTATCTAAACATGTCAATAGAGTTTGCAAATGTCTCTGGTGCTGCCTTTTGCAAGCTGTTGAAATGAGAGTAAACTGAGGAATAGAAAACTAAAGGTCTAGGGTAGTGATGGGATGGGTAGTTGCATTCACTTTGGATGGCCATGGAAGGTGGGAAGATGGCACTGCCCACCTGGGCCCCTGCACCTGTCCGGCCATGGAAATCTTATGCTGGAAAAAGAAGGAGGAAGGGTAGGGAGACTGCACCCACACTTTGGCTATAGGTCCAGATTGGTAGCGTGAGCATACACTATTATGCTTTGCTGTCCCCATTCTGCAGAGCTGCTTTCTGCCAGCTTTGCTGCAGCCCTGGTATCTTAAATTAACCCCAACTGAGTTCTTCAGGCCCTGAAAGTAGAGAAGAGCTTATAATGACTCTTGCTTTGGTATGTGCCAAAACAAGGGGCCTCTGCTAGCTCTTCTCCTTGGCTGGTAAGAGCATCTACCCTATGCTGTGGCTGCAAGCCTACATGGCACCATGCCATGCTGTCAGTCCCTCAGATGTCTGAGAGAGAGAAAAACTGCTCTTCTGCAAGAGGGATGAGAAAAGCATGCTTCAGCTTGGTGGGGAAATAGACGAAAATTGATATCCTTCATGTGTGGCTGGTGTCAGAAGTCCATGTGCCGTTACCCAGGGAAAGCTGGGTATGCTGTGGCTTTTGCATTCTTTTGGGTGCTGCATGAGTGGGAAGGGGTAGGGGGAGGCTTCTGGGTTTTAGAAACCTGCCTGTGGTTGCTTTGAAAGGGAAATCAGATGGATGGGCTCCTGTCTCCCTCTTCTTGGAGTGTACCCAGCTGAAGAGTAAAACGTTGACTTACCTGTGGGAGAGGAGTGTCTGTTTAAACTGCCTGTAGGAGATCTTGAATATTAGCCCCATAACATTTGTCTGCTTTTTACTTTTTTAGTCTCTAATAGAAGAATATAAGTAGTGGAGAAAATAGAAATAGTCTTTCTTCTGTTCAGATAAGCTCTCAGTCCATCTCACTTCTACTCATTACAGAATCTCGAATTCCTTACAGCTAGTACAGGCACAGTTTTAAGACATGTTGATAGCTTAAAAACAAAACCCCTAACCATGTATTCTTTTCCTCTTTAGGAAATGTCCCACAGTCTGTAGACAGACTGAGATGATACTTTGCAGCACTTGAAGGTGACCGATGCTGTATACTCAGTTGCTCCTTGTTACTGCATATTACTCTATGTCCTTATTCTCCATCACAGGAATCATTGTTTGCCTGCTTACTCCTTCCGTCTGCCTGACCTCATATGCATGTTTGAGATGCTTTCAGTTTGAACCAATTTTGCTACTTGTTGTCTGGATTCCTTTTGGTCCTTATTTTCAGTAAGCGGGGCTGGAGGGCTACTGCAATTTCTTACCCAGTGGCAGATGACCTGCCAGGACAGTATTTACTGATGCAAGCCCTCTAGGAGCAGTTGCCTTCAGCTGTGTCCTCATTTCTCATATCAAAAAAAGGAATGTAACTGGCAGATTTTGCTAAGTCTGACATGCCTCTGTGCTGAGGCAGCATTGCCACTTCTTTTTGATGGTAAAGATATTGCAGTATGAGAAGGATCTGCTGAACTGAGACATTTATACCTATAAATATGTTCAAACACTCATGCTTATTTCTTCATCCTGTGTGGCATGGTACAGAAGGAACTAGTGACTTATTCTGCTATTCTCTTCAAATAACTTTCTGCCAGACATTTGGTTTCCTAATGGCATAAAAACTTATGAGCTAAAAATTTCCTTCATTTTCTGACTTCTTAATTCTTTTGTGTGTTTTGTCAGCCCTGCTATTTTTGTCTTGGCTTCTACATGCTGACACAGCACCAGTTTTCTTGTCTAATTGTATAAACTGTTCAGCCATGCCGTTATTCACTGTTTTCTTTTAATTATGTATTCTGTTAACCTCTTTATCCTTTCAAAGTTGCAGATTGTGATTGACATGTGGTATTAATTAAGACATATAATTTATGACATTGGAGCTTGAAATTAATAAGTGACAATACAATTACATGGTTTGCCTAATTGTCCTTCAGTAATATAAAGATTGACACTTACTGCAGCATTCAAAGTTAAAAGCTCTCAAACAGATAGTACAGCTGAATGTAATCACCAGTGAATCTAAAGTAAACAGATCCATTGTAAGGGACAGGCTGTTGAGAAAATGCTTCTGCTGTGGCCTTGTTTTATTAAATAAATGAGTCTATGTGTACAGGTCAATCTGAGAATTAAATTCAAAGTATAATTTTTCCATGATTTTTAATTGCAAATAACTTACTTTTCTGCCATGTACATTGATATTTCCTTTTCAAAACCCTGCTCCCACCTGGCAAAGTGCCAGCATTTCCAACAATAACATTTGTTCTTGTTGATCCTATCCAGATCACTGCAATTTTCTTTATGTCTCTGTATAGTCTTCTAAAGATTGGCAACTTGCTATATTATAGGAACACCAAATCACTATTTGTTGATAGCATAGATTATAGTCCCGTAATTGCTGAAGAATACGAGAAGTAGTATTTGGGTGAGCATTCTTAACAGATTTGGCACTTTTAAACTTAATTTCAAACGGCATCCTTGGTTTTAACCACAAACTTTCTTTTGAGTTCAAAACCCTTCTAATCCGGTCCCCTGACTTTGTGCTAATGCCCATAAAATTTTGACTAATTTTGTCAAAAGAAAAATGTAAACACATGCTATATGTAGACAAGGCATTCATCTTCTTCTGTTTGAAATATATGTTTGTTTAAAGGAAATCCCTAGCTTTGTGTTGTTTCAGAGAAACTGGAGACCTGCAGTAAGTACTTCCATTTTAGACTTTAAAAAGTTAATTGTTAGAGATAAGAACATTACGAAGACATGCTGCCTAATTCAGTGAGCATGTTCTGACAGAATTTTTCATGTTAAACAGAATATTATTGATGGAATTCTAGTTTACTGCCAAATATCAGGAAAAAGTAGTGCAAAGGATGAAAAAAATAAAGTGACTTCCCAGACTTTTTTTATTTAGGTGAACTATTAACACACCTTGAAATAGAGTGCTTGGAGCAGCTTTCTCGAAGATCCATCAAGATCCTATATCTTGATGAATCTGGATTTCAAAGTCCTGAAAAAAATCATGGATTGATGTCGTGGTTTAGCCCCAGCCAGCAACTAAGCTCCACGCAGCTGCTCGCTCACTCCCCCTGCCCTGATGGGATGGGGGAGAGAATCAGAGGAGTAAGAGTGAGAAACACTTCTGGGTTGAGATAAGAACAGTTTAATAATTGAAATAAAGTAAAATGGTAATGATAATAGTAACAATAAAATAATAATAATAATAATATACAAAGCAAGTGATGCACAATGCAATTGCTCACCACCCACCAACCGATACCGTTCCCGAGCAGCGATCGCTGTTCCCCGGCCAACTCCCCCCAGTTTATATACTGAGCATGACGTTATATGGTATGGAATAGCTCTTTGGTCAGTTTGGATCAACTCTTCTGGCTGTGCCCCCTCCCAGTTTCTTGTGTACCTGGCAGAGCATGGGAAGCTGAAAAGTCCTTGACTAGCATAAGCAGTACTCAGCAACAACGAAAAACATCAGCACGTTATCAACATTCTTCTCCTACTAAATCCAAAACACAGCACTGTGCCTGCTACTAGGAAGAAAATTAACTCTATCCCAACTGAAACCAGGACAATTGAAAATCTTACTCTGTATATCTGTCTATTGTACCATAATCTTCTACTGTAGAGTGATACAGTACAAAATATAAATATCTCATATATGAATCTGTGCAAACCCTGGGGCAGCAAGCTTGTGAGTGAAAAATGTGGTGTTGATGGGCTGAGCTGTGTTCCTCACACTTTTAGCTGTAGCTGGTTAATAAGAAGGGACAAAGTTGCAGCTGATTCCATGTACTTTTAATTGGGCTGCAGGGCTGCAGCCCTGAGATCATGGGTTTGGCACCTCACAGTTTTGTACCACCAGAGCTCTGGTTTCCCGTGGGAAGGTTGATGCTACCACATCCCATTGCTGGGCTAGTAATCTTCTTGCAAAGCAGAAAATTGGGTCAGTAGTGACCCAGGCTCGAAAATGATGCCATGACCCTAAAACTGTGATTCTCTGAAATAAGTTGGAAGTGTGGGAAGGCTTGTTGTCCACTCATTTTGGATCTTTGGAATTTACCTTTTAGATCTACTCTTTGCAGGTAAGCAAATGAAAAATACCTCCTTAATAAAAGCTGAAAATCTTCCTCAATCAAAAACTTAACACCTTGATATCTAAGGAAAACACTAAACATTATGTTTGATTTGAAAGCCAGTAATATCTGTGAGATGTTATGAAACAAGAATGTGAAATAGAAAAATACCATTCCCTGTGGTGGTATTCTTCTATTTTATTTCCTGTTATACTTTAGAATGAATTTTAAGAACTTGATTTTCAGAAACTCTTTTTATCTTTTTATGCATTAGTGATTTGAAACAGCACTCGACGAGAGGTCTGGCTAATGACATGATTTGGAAAAATCAAAATCTAAATTACCAGGTGAAAATGGTATGGAGATAGCAGGGTGTGTGGTTAAATTTACTGACTCTCTCTTCCTAATAGGAGTTCAGTACATGCAATATGATGCATTGTAGGTGCCTGGTGACTTCTTCTAAAGCTCTGGCATGTGGGGCATCAGATAATCTACCATATGAATTGACTTCTATGTTTCAAAACCCTCAAATAGTCTTATAGTGTAAAAAATCACATATGAACTTATGGGTAAGGTCTTATGTTTTTTCCAGCATATTTTAATAATGCTGGTATTTGTTCTTGAAGTCCAGCAGTGGCAATTAAAGGTAAAATGGGACCAAATTGCCAAACAAGTCATTGCAGAGCAACCATTCTAAAAACATTGAAGTCAGAAATAAAACCCAACATAACTTAAACCAAATCTCTTAATGATTTTTGTTGTTGTTGTTCTTTTCTGGGGGGGGTGTGGGTGAAATGTCAGAAAAGTGAGACAAGTTTAAGTTGCCAAAGAATTTTTAAAGAATGCAACGTGCCCTTATCTTTATTCATTGTATCATTCTGCTGCAGGCCGACAGCCCTGCAGAAGGTAATTGGAGTGTTCAGAGTTCGGACTGGAGACAGGGCACAGTTGAGCTGCCTGTGAATAACACTGCACATCTCAATAAATAATTCTTGATTTCATTGTCATTTCATTGCAGTGGTTAAGGAAGGGTGACTTGGTTAAAACAAATGCAGATCGATTTGTCAAGCAACATGCTTCAACCTTGGGTGCCTATGCATTATGATCAATAATGTTTACAGTCTTTCTCCGTCCCTCAAAGAGAATGTGCCTCCAGTTGAAGGGAATGCAATTCTTTTCTGTTGGTGACATTTTATAACTGTGGAAGCCTGTTTCTGGGAAGTCTTTTTGTTTGATGTTGGCACAGAAGTAAAAATCATCAGACATGCAAGATGTGAATGGTCATGTGCATAGACCCCTTTTTTTTTATAATAGAAAGAGCAGAGATCGATAAAGCCCAGAAGAAGAAGGTAACAGCTGTAAGCAGCCTTGTACTGGGGCTGTAATCCTGATGAATAATGTTGCTGTCATAACAGCAGGGATAATTTAATGCTGACACTTAGCAGCATGATAAATAGCTTGTCAGACATAGGCAGTGACAGAGTCAAGTGAAACTGCCCATGACAAGTTCTGAAATATTAATCTTCTACTACACTGTGACTGTGTTGAAGGGGCAGCAGCATA
Organism: Pelecanus crispus; assembly: GCF_030463565.1. NCBI lineage: Eukaryota > Metazoa > Chordata > Aves > Pelecaniformes > Pelecanidae > Pelecanus > Pelecanus crispus. The sequence goes on from NC_134644.1 coordinate 68,617,074, forward strand.
CAGAAGACGGGGAAGGGAGACACTTTGTAATATAAACAAATGTACTTTAGGACAAAATGCTTTTATTGTGTAGAGATATTTCCCTTTACAATGGCTACTACTTATACTATTTCTGTACAGTACTCGGAACGTTTATGCTTTGCATCAGTATATTGTAATTTTCCAGCATATACTCTGACATAATTTCTGTGACATACTTCCCTTCTTACTGGTAAAGGGTTTTTTGGATTTAGAAATTTTTTGGGGGGAAGAAGATTAAATGAAAATTTATTGCTTCTCTTTTCTTTTCCAGCCCATGTACCCTTCTCCCAAGGATTTTTCCAATTTACCTAGGATCTTTATTGTGAATGTCACATAAGCAACATGGCAGGGTTCCCTATGCCAAACACCCATTGATTTATGAACTGCTTCTCCATTAAAGATGGTCTAGGATGATGGTGGATGTAACAGGCACTAGATATTCAAAACAGACTATTTGTTTAGGTATAATTTGCTTAATAAACTACTATGCTATTTTGATCTTCAGGGAGATGGAGTGGTCCGTGCACTACTCTAAGAATTGCGTATCAGAGACTCTTGCATCCCTTTTGAATACTATTTTGATTACTAAGACTCCTCGTGACAGGCAAATGTTTTGCCTTCATTCAAGATCAGGGCTTGAAATCAATAAAATCTGAGCAGGCTATGATGGACATGCAGTTAATGAGGATCATGGCAGGATACTGCAAACCAAGTAATAAGGTTTGAGATGTTGTGCCTCATCTTAGAGAGATGTGTGTGACTCTGGTGCCACATCAATAGTAGCAATGATCCGGTGGTAGCAGTGGTGAGAAATTTCTTCTAAATGTTTACCCGTTTTCCATAATAGTAACATGTGCCTATGACTGCAGTCTAAAAGGTGACTGATCTTATTAGAAGGATACAGGGCTTAATTGTTGCAAATGTGCATTGTCATCTTTAAGTTAATAGTACTCTAACTTGTGTCTTGAAGAGACTGTAAACTGAGCTGTCAATGAAGCATTGGCTCAACATCTTGTTTATTCATTGATACAATGTGGATGGAGTGAGACTGTACTACATTTGGCTCCATAGCCAGCACAGTACCTAAGAGTCTCTGTATCTACCCTGACAACTTATTGCCTTATCAGCATTGAAGAAAGGAGTCTGAAGAAAGTCTGAGGTGGCTGAAAGAACGCTGATGTATTCAGCGGTTTCATTCCCCAAGATGTGCATTGGTCAAAGTGCCGAGTCGTGCCATGCTGAAATCCCAAAGGAAATGAGTACAGCTATGTGAAAGACCACTGATAGTTGTTTGTTAAAAGGCAACGTAAAGTCTGCTAAGAGTTAGAATTACACTTCTTCCTATAAGAACAGTTTCTTCAAGTTCAAGGAAGTACCATGAATACAGATTACACTGAAGTGGATTTCAGAGCAAGTTGAATGAAATGGGATTCTACCTTGGAGCAGAAGGGCCCAGGCTGCATTGCCTCTGCTTTGGAAAGGAGGAGATTATGTTCTGGTTCTAAAAGCAGCACAGTATGCTGTCTTCAACAGCATTAAGTTTTCAATATATTTCATTTAGTAATGGTTTTAATGCAGAAATCACTAAACTTGTTGCTGAAGCTCTAAATGGGAGCATCAGTAGGTTAACATAAGATCCCAGTTCTAAAAGCATAATTTTATTATCAGGAATTGTCTTCTAAAGTGAATCAATCAGTTGTTTCTAAAGTGGCATGCACAATGGACTGGCCAAGCCTGAAATATAGTAGGTTAGAAACACAGAATTGTTTGACTCATTTTCTGTGGGAAGTGACTTTTAACTTTCAGCATTTGAGAAATATAGCTCTCTTGGTACCTATATTTTTTGAATGTGGTGTATATATTATGTATGTATAATATACTAATCATTTTGTGCTTTGGAGTCTGACTCAGCTTGTTGGCATTGATAGGTAGTTAACTTATCTAGGTGAAATATAATCTGAAACTTTCACAGCAGGATACTTGTGCTTGCCTTTTATGCAATTGCTGTTGTCTCCACTGGTGAAAAGGTGGACTGTTTTGGGGTCAGCTCCAGTATTAAAAGGAAGTTAGTTATACTCAGCAATCACTGTTATAAACACTGTGTGATGTGACTTACTTCTTGTTCTTGATTTTTAAAGATAATGATTTTTCTGTGTAAGTGCACACAAACTTACGAAATAGGTTTGGTAAGAAAATTCATTTAATGATTCTAAGAGAAGCTTAAAGTTTAGTAAAAAGCCAAAAAAGATAGATTTCTTATGAGGTACCAGTTTTTCTATATGTAATGCATATGTACCATAGTCCTTCAATGAATGTTTGTTTTCTGCCACCTTTTTGTATGAAACTTTAAACCTTTCTGTGTTGAGTTTTGGGATTTCTATTAATTCTCAACATATTTTTGTTTTGGTGTTAGTTTTGGTGTTAGTGTTTCATGAATAGTTGAAAAGTGTACATCAGAAAAGATGTCTGGCAAACAAATTTTGAGCTGGAAAAAAAGCGAGAATTTTCAGATAGATTCAGAAATCTTATTCTTTGGCCAGGTGTAGAAGAAAATATCAGCTGACTTTACACAGAGTTTTTAATGTTGTGTCTTAGACAGCCATGAGCTGCAGAAGACAAAATGTTGGCAGAAAATATTCAGCTCAGCTTGAAGGTAATGAAATTGAGAATTGATAATGTTTGTCTGTAGTTTGCTAATTTCTCTGTATATCTGAATGATTCCTTTCATGGTAATAAGGATTTAATATAATCCTAGATAAGACTGACATCCGATATGCTCTCTTTTTAAATGCTAAATGTATTTAAAGCAAAAAAAAATCCAACTGGTTTAATTTTTCTGGAGTAGAAAACCAGCTGTTTTTAAGAATCCCTTTTCAGTTTGCTAGAATATAGTAGTAACACTTTGAAATCAGGTGGAACAGAAACTTTTTTTTTTTCCCTGAAAAGAAAGGCGGGGAAAATTAGCAGAGTAACTGGAGTAAGTTCCTGAGTGACAACATCCTGACGAATCTTCATATACCAAGCCTAGGACAATTTTTCATGTTGTGTTACCATAGCACAGGGTTTTACTTGTTATCTCAGACCCAGCCAGCCACTGAAATCCCTCTGTTCTCCTCCAAGTAGTAACAGATACAAAATTGTGGAAAAATGAACAAGAACTTTCAGTCCTTTCTATTTCTATTTTGGGGAGCACATTTCCCACTCATGTTGTAAGGTAAGCCTGGTGGGCATAAAAATAATTGTTTTGCCAGAAACATTGAAGTGTTTTTATTCTGTACTACAAAAGAGGATGGGCAGCCAAAAGGCCACAGATTAGCATATTCATGTAGGATGTGAGGCATTAACGTTTGAATTTCTTCTCAGCTCTAATTATCAGAGTATAGGGAATAATTGTCTCTTTTTAACCAATAATGGACCAATAATTTGTGTTTCCTTTTGACCAATAATTCCATCTTTAACACAAGAAACCAGTCAGATGGAAGTTTTTTAAGACAAGCATGTTTCTGTGAACGGGTCTGCCTTTGAGGAAGAGAGTTCCTCACTAGCTCCGTTAAGCAGGAAATAAGTAATTACATTATGCATATTTAATAAAGCAATTTTTCAGCTTCTTTTTGTCTACCAACCTCTTCCTATTATGAAATTAAAAACTGATTTGTTGAAACTTACTGGAACTAAAGGGAAGAGAAATTGATAGAATGAAATTATAATTTTAATGATGCATGACAAATTCATAACAATGATGACATTTTAAAAGGTACAAAAAGTAAACTGTCTTCAAACCTAGAAAATACACCAATAATTGGATCCATGTTAGGGGTGTATACTGTTTCTGCTGAAGTCTGTGTAGTTTGATATAGCTGCCTATAGGACAGAAATTGTGCGTAGACAAAAACCTCTGGAACATTACATCTGCACAGTATTTTTCTCTTGATTTCTTAGAGACTTCTTACTTCTTAGCTTCACAAAATAATTGGTGTTGTTCAGTACTAACTCTTACTGGGAAATCTGCCAATCCCTGAGGGATCCCAGCATCCTGGGGTTCTTGTTAAAGGAATTCTCAGTATTAATTTGGGACTATAATTTCTCATTGTTTTGTCAAACTCTGATTCACCTACTGGTTATATGATAGTGCTACTGAGACTAAGTTCGTTATTCATGCTTGCTAGTGTATAGTGACAAGGGATGAGGAAAAGGCTGAGGGGCTTAATCCCTTCTTTGCCTCAGTCTTTAACAGTAAGACCTGTTGTTCTCTGGGTACCCAGCCCCCTGAGCTGGAAGACAGGGATGGGGAGCAGAATGAAGCCCCCATAATCCGAGGGGAAATGGTTAATGACCTGCTACACACTTAGGCACACACAAGTCTGTGGGGCCGGGTGGGATCCACCCAAGTGTACTGAGGGAGCTGGTGGAAGTGTTTGCCAAGCCACTTTCAATCCTTTATCAGCAATCCTGGGTAACCGGGGAGGTCCCAGTTGACTGGAGGTTAGCAAATGTGATGCCCATCTACAAGAAGGGCCAGAAGGAGGATCCAGGGAACTACAGGCCTGTCAGACTGACCTCAGTGCCAGGGAAGGTTATGGAGCAGATCATCTTGAGTGCCATCACACACCACACACAGGACAACCAGGTGATCAGGCCCAGTCAGCATGGGTTTATGAAAGGCAGGTCCTGCTTGACTAACCTGATCTCCTTCTATGACAAGGTGACCTGCTTAGTGGATGAAGGAAGGGCTGTGGATGTTGTTTACCTGGACTTTAGTAGAGCCTTTGACACCATTTCCCACAGCATTCTCCTGGAGAAACTGGCTGCTCATCGCTTGGATGGGCATACTCTTTGCTGGGTAAAAAACTGGCTGGATGGTTGGGCCCAAAGACTTGTGAGTGGAGTTAAATTCAGTTGGCAGGTGGTCACAAGAGTGTTCCCCAGGGCTCAGTATTGGGGTCAGTTCTGTTTGATATCTTTATCAATGATCTGGATGAGGGGATTGAGTACACCCTCAGTAAGTTTGCAGATGACACGATGCTGGGCAGGAGTGTTGATCTGCTTGAGGGTAGGAAGGCTCTACAGAAGGGTCGGGACAGGCTGGATCAATGGGCCGAGGCCAGTTGTGTGAGGTTCAACAAGGCTAAGTGCTGGGTCCTGCACTTGGGTCACAACAACCCCATGCAACGCTACAGGCTTGGGGAAGAGTGGCTGGAAAGCTGCCTAGTGGAAAAGGACCTGAGAGTGTTGGTTGACAGCCAGCTCAATATGAGCCAGCAGTGTGCCCAGGTGGTCAAGAAGGCCAACAGCTTGCTGGCTTCTATCAGGAATAGCATGGCCAGCAAGACTAGGGAAGTGATTGTCTCCCTGTACTCGGCACTGGTGAGGCCTCACCTGGAATACTGTGTCTAGTTTTGGGCCCCTCACTACAAGAAAGACACTGAGGTGCTGGAACGTGTCCAGAAAAGGGCAACGAAGGTGGTGAAGGGTCTAGAGCACAAGTCTTATGAAGAGCGGCTGAGGGAACTGGGAGTGTTTAGCCTGGATAAAAGGAGGCTCAGGGGAGACCTTATGGTTCTCTACAATTACCTGAAAGCAGGGCGTAGCAAGGTGGGTGTCAGTCTCTTCTCCCAAGTAACAAGTGATAGGACAAGAGGAAATGGGCTCAAGCTGCGCCAGGGGAGGTTTAGATTAGATATTAGGAAAAATTTCTTCATGGGAAGAGTGGTCAGGCATTGGAACAGGCTGCCCAGAGAGGTGGTGGAGTCACCATCCCTGGAGGTATTTAAAAGACCTGTAGATGTGGCACTTACGGACATGGTTTAGAGGTGGACTAGCAGTGTTAAGTTTACGATTGGACTTGATTATCTTAAAGGTCTTTTCCGACTTAAATGATTCTGTGATTCTATGATAATTTGCATCTGCATAAGTGTCATCTGGTCTTTTAGATAATCCCAGCTGAAAATAATGTGTGCTTCTTGCCATCAGTCAAAACTTCACATTCATTAACTAATTTGGAAAAAAAACCCTCCATTTTGCCAACATTGTGGTATTTTCCAGTGAATGAAAGCCAGAAGTGTATCCCTTTTAGCATTACTTTATGGCTATTCTAATGATAGTAGTAGTTTTGCTTAGCGGAGCTCATTTGTCTTTGTGTACTGTGGTATGTTATGGGGAATAGATGTGTAATATTCTGGAACTGTACAGCTGTCAACTTCCTGGGCTTTTCTCTATAAACAACTTGATTACATGAAATGTCATTAGGAACACTTTTGCTGGGCTTTTGCTTTCTTGTAGGACTTGATATGTTTGTTGGCAATATCTCTTCTGGGCCTCACCCCCAGATGATAGCTTCGGAAAAAAATATACTATGGCATTTTGTATAACAAGAAATAAATAATAAAATTGAGAAGAGCTATTTAATTAGGGTGAGCCACACCTGTTACCTATCTGCATCTCCTCAGCTTTGCATTAAAATGTTAATTGAGCACAGCTGCAGGATGTGCCCAATCCTCTTGGTTTGGAGTATCCCTGACACTAATGTGAATTAGTACAGTTCGCCTAGGAGGCAGAACTGACGTTCCCACCTATACACCCTTCTTCTTTTTCCACCATTGATGGGGTAGCAGGACTTTTATCATAATTCTAATTGCACAATTTTTAGAAATTTAGTTTTATTTACTTTAATCTGTGTGTATGGTTTTAATTTGTGCCATTACCTAAACATGATAAAACCATAAACTGCAGATTTCAGGGTTTAAAAGATTAGCATAAATATACTGAGGTTGAGCAGGAATTGAGCTACCACGAAGGAAAGTGTACATCTGAGCAGCTTCCTCCCACATACTCCATACCTATTGATTCCTTACTTTCCTTCCCTTTCTCCATACTGCTCTTGGTAGGAGACTCCTGGGAAAGAGTTGGACCACTTAGCCAACCACTGGGGAAACGAAAGAGCCCCACAGCAGTTGTTGCTCAGATGGCTATACCCTTTCATGCTGACTGGAGCCTCCTCTTCATCTCAGCTGAAGTCTGCTCCTCCTCTGCCAAGTAGTCCCTTGTGTCCCTCACTACTTGCTCCCTTCCACCCACTTGTCCCAAGTGCTGAACAAACTACTGTCCTAGCAGCTAACCCTGAGGAGGGAGTCACACAGCAGCAGCCTATTCAACATGTATGTTGAAAGAACTGTACTTTTATAAAGCATCGTGAAAAAAAAAAATCAGTAATAAAGATGCTAAGACATAGCACATAAAGTACACAAATCTCACTTAATTTAATTTTTGTGCATATGATTTTTGATGTTTCAATACAAGACTAAATATCATTTGTGATAGACCAGCTTATAAAAGAGTAGCTATGTGTGTGCATTTGTTTCTCCCTCCCACCCCTCTTCTCTACGTAAAATTGTGGCTGGTGTGGACATTGTCTCAGTGTAGTCTTCAGAGAATGCTGGGAAAAGACATAGATGTTCTTTATAAGATAATAAATTTTCAGTTGGTTCACACTGAAATGATTTGACAAGGACAGCATGTTTGTCTCTGGTTAGAAAGATCGGAACCTGCGTATAGAAACCTAAATTGATTTGATTTCCAACTCCCTTATCTTAACATTTAGAAATAGGAAAGTTTTTATGATTTCTTACTTGAAAGCCATCAACTCTCCTGCTGGCAAAATGAAGTAGCGGTACATACCTGTTAATCCCATGTTCTGTCAACCTGTAAATACAATCACTATAGCATTTTACATGTGGGAAGTTTATGTTAACCATGTCCTAAACTAGTTTTCTAGTGCCATGTTGTCCTGGTTTCGGCTGGGATAGAGTTAATTTTCTTCCTAGTAGCAGGCACAGTGCTGTGTTTTGGATTTAGTAGGAGAAGAATGTTGATAACATGCTGATGTTTTTCGTTGTTGCTGAGTACTGCTTATGCTAGTCAAGGACTTTTCAGCTTCCCATGCTCTGCCAGGTACACAAGAAACTGGGAGGGGGCACAGCCAGAAGAGTTGATCCAAACTGACCAAAGAGCTATTCCATACCATATAACGTCATGCTCAGTATATAAACTGGGGGGAGTTGGCCGGGGAGCAGCGATCGCTGCTCGGGAACTGTCTGGGTATCGGTCGGCAGGTGGTGAGCAATTGCATTGTGCATCACTTGCTTTGTATACTATTATTGTTATTATCATTACTATTTGACTTTATTTCAATTATTAAACTGTTCTTATCTCAACCCAGAAGTGTTTCTCACTCTTACTCCTCCGATTCTCTCCCTCATCCCATCGGGGCAGGGGGAGTGAGCGAGCAGCTGCGTGGTGCTTAGTTGCTGGCTGGGGCTAAACCACGACACATGTATACTTTAGTATTTAAGTGAGAAGAACAAATTTAAACAAACGACCAATTTTTTTCTCATGCTCCTCAGTTCATGGTTTTCTGTTGCCAGCAGATTTACAAGTTCATATGGCCTTTCACAGAAAAGTCCTAGCAAGAGGTTTTCAGGAGATTTTGACTTTCTCAGAGGTGTCTTTTGAGAATATCACAGAAGTTTATCCAACATACAGCAAACCCTCTACAAGGTGAAGGCACTCAATCAATGAAAGTCTTGAAAGCCACAGGTGAGATGCAAGGAAGACTAGCAGAGATGATATTTATTAGCTGGTGCAAGGGCTCTTTGAGGATGAGGGCTGGTCTGTGACCATGCTAACCTGGTGGTGAGTCTGATGAAGTCAGTATGAAGAGACAGGTCTGGGAGGAATGACTTGGCTCTTCTCCCTCAGATATTTATCACTGGACAAAGAAGGTGTGCAATTTGAAAGTGATCTCTATTCTTTGCTGTCTTCTATGTTGCAAAAGCATTGTATGGTCTTTGCAACATTGGGAAAATGAGGAAGATCTCTGTTATGCTATAGCTGTCTTGGAAAAAATGTTCAGTTACAGGAGGGTGATTGCATCCCAGGGCTGCTCTGACCAGTGGTAACTTACTATGGGCAGAAAGGGACCATCAGCAGGGTACAGTATATGGAGA
>NC_134644.1:68631096-68663596 GCF_030463565.1 Pelecanus crispus
TATCCTGTATTCGTGCAGTCCTTGGAAGGCTGGGGTGATGTACCACGTTTAACAAGTGATTGTGACGTTCTGCATAGCGATGTCTGTAGAGCTCCATGCGACATACAGTGTGAAAATATGTATGGCTTGCAACTACTAATTTTTATGGTGTGTCAAAAGGCAAATTGATTTTAAATACTTTTTTTCTTAATAAAGAGGTGGAATAAAATTAATGTTAATCTATTTATAGTCCTTTATTTGGAAAGGTTTTCTGTGTCTTTTCTAAACAACATTACCAAGAAAAAACCCATTGATATTGGGCTTCTAGACTAAATTGGAGACTATGGATTCACCTATTTCAAAGAAGTTGTCATGATTTTTCTTGAAAAGTTCTTGTAATAGTCCACATCTTATATGTCCTAATATCTGTCCTGCAGGGCTGCTCTCAACTGCTCTTAACTATTTGGCAATATTTTAATTCCATGTCTTTACTTCCACATCCTGGTCGATACTGAAGGAATATCTTTCTTCTATAAGAAGAAAGAAAAATGCCTGTTAACACAAAGCACTCAGGTGTTCAGACTGATTCCCTGTTTTAAAAGGAGGAATATTCTTTGTGATGACAATAATTCTGGAAAGGACTCTACAAGATACTGCTGCACTTATGTCTGCTAGTTTCCTCTGGCCTATTTACCTTCCTTACAATAATTTTGCATACATTACTGGCATGCTAGCTGGAGAAAAGTCTTGTTAAAAATATTTAATTTCCATAACTTTGCTTACCACCTGTCAGTGCTCTTCTTAGAATACCTCCTCTTTGATATTATGCATACATACACAATGTGAAAAAAGCAGTGGGTTTTAAGACCTATATTTTTCAGGTAAGCCATACCATATTATGATCAAAATTGTGACAAAATTAAGAGAAGTCTTAAGGTTTGGGTTTGCTTCAGGGTTTGTTTTTTCCTGTTTGCCTGGTTTCTTTTTTTGAATCCCTTGTTTCTATACTCTCTAGGGAACTCTTCTGTGAGCTGTAGTGTTTATTGTTTCTTTTTAATGTAGTCTCTTTGGAAATTTTTATGTCTCTTAATTATGATTTGTAATAGCTAAAGAATATAAGAATAGAAGTCTTAGCTGATTTTACAGCTATCTCATTCTCCATATATGCCTGGTACAGAGGCAGCTTCTTTGGGGTTGATATCAAGATCTTAATTTTCAAATCTGTCCCTTGGATGGAGGTTCATGAAAATAGCTGGCTGAATGGGCTTGTTGATGCAATGTTGTGATGCCTATTGAGCAGTGCTTTCTTCCCAAACTGCTGCCTCTGCTTCCAAGCCAGAGAACTACAATTTAGTGAAAGCCTCATACAGAAGCCTGCAGACAAAGTATTGGTCTAGGGGTGCTAATGTGACCATTAATATCTTTGCTGTAATATATGCAACAAATTCTAAGGCGCCGGTGATGTTCTTCACCACATGCATTTACTTCCTCTCTGGATATAACTTTGCTATATCCCTCTGCTTTTATCGCTTGGGCTGGCTCCGGGGAGTCTGTCTAGCTTGAGTAAAAATACTGCTGAAAGCACAAGGTGGCTAGGATGGTTGGATGTGTTCTTGATGGGCTAACTCTACCTCGCATTCATGCCAAAGACTTTTATCCAGTTGTTCCTGTGCTTCCCTTGCATTCCTGATGAGAGGACCATGAAGAGTCACAGTGAAGAGTTTATCTGAATCGCCATGGATTTGCTGCGTGCAAAGGGAATGCTTTGTCTGCTACTGAAACAAGGATCACCATATTTGAGAATCTCTGGGAATACTTGCTTAATGGTAGTGAGGTGATCTGGGAACTTTGCCAGACAGTGCCCTGTGAAGTTGATATGCAGGTGTGTAGCAGGTAGGGTCATTATGATTTCAGGAGAAGGGACTCCTATCTGATATTCTACCAGCAGATCTCTTACGTACATCCTCTCTTTATAGCTACCTTGGATGAATGCTACTTTTGTAAAGTCCCATTGACTTCCATGTTATTTTGCGCTGGAGGAAAGCTGTGCGTTGCTGCTGAGGTGTGCAGTTACAACTGAAAGATGAATACTGGGATGTGATAGAAAAGGCTGAGGCTATGAGGAAGCCACACACAGAGAAGTCTACTTCTAGATACAAGAAAGAGAATTTGTACTTCTCTGAGCTACGGCTTTCTTGACTCTTCTTGGACGTCACCATTGATTGCAGTGGTAATGCAATGGAAGGCTGACTTCTGGAAAAAGAAATACATATTAATATGTATTAAGACATCTGTTGTAAGTTGGGTGCTATAGAATCATGTCTTCTATAGTCTGCTATTTTGAACTGTCTGTTTCTTCTGCAGTAATCCTCATGGATTTTCTTGGGGTTTCGGAATTGATGGCATGGTACAGTGAATGCATGGTGATAGAAAGGTGGAAAATACATATAAAATATCCCTTTTTTATTTTAAAAACTTGAACTTGACAAATATAGACATTTTTTCCTGCCATCTTATGCAATTCCTGAGGATCAGTCAAAGCCTGACAGAAAGAAAATGTAATAGTCTAATCTACATATGCTTTATGCTATCCATCCAATTACTCTGGGTGTGGTTCTCTCTATGTGTATGTCCTGAAGAGTCCTAAAACAAATTACCATGTGATATTGTTTCAGATGTGATAATTTTGTACCATTGAGGCAAAGTAAACTGTAAATTGCAAAATAAAGAATCAAACCGTAATTACTGCTTTCATTTATTCATACCATATTAATGCAATATAATTATCTGGCAGGCAGGATTTTATGAATACTCAACAGAAAGCCACTGAATGGTTGTCCTAATGAACACATAAAAACTAACACTTTAAAGCAGTTAATCACATTTCGTTACTTTTAAAGTGACAAATGCCTTTGAACGTTATAATTGGAAATAATGTATTTTTGCACCCTGCAAAAGGCTCTTCAGAGTACTAGTGTTTGGAAATATTTCAAAATGGACAGAAGTGCCAATGGGATGCTGTAGGAACCGTTATGGAGATTTTTGCAATGCACTTGTGTTGGTCAATGTATTTGTCATGTGCATTCTGGTCTCTTGAAAAATTCTTAAGGAAGCATAATCCAAACCTGAAGCCTTATTTAGGGTTCTATAAAAATCGTAAAAGACAGAGCTGTTTGAATGCAAGTGAAACTACAATCAACATATTTTGAGAAGTGATACAAGATTAAAACAATTTTTTTTCCTATTCGTAGCCATTTTATATCTTTTATTGAAAAGGATCAAAGTTCTTTGTGTGTTTAGTCTTGTTTACATTATGTTATAATCTTTTACATGCCTTTAACTCTGTTGGAAGGGGAGGAGAAAGTAGCCACAAGGGCTTTCAAGGAAAGAAAGTATAAAGGTAGTATAAAAAAGCATAGAAAGTATAAAGGGTTGGTTCCCTCTTAAGAAAAAAACCAAACACCTCTCCTGTCCTGTGTCATCGTGTTTCTCACCCCACCCCCCCACCCCCCCCCCCCAAAAAAAAAAAAAAGGCAGGGGGGAAAAAAAAAAGCTGTCTTGATCTTCCTGAGATAACCTGTGATGTTATTTATGGAAATATTTTACTAATTGTTACCATCTTTACATAGCCCTAAAATGCCTTTTAGAGTATGCAATACTCTAACCCTATCATCTATGCCCCTATCATCCCATGTGTAAATTCCCAGTACATGGTACATCAGAGTAGCGACCTGATCTAGGAGAGGGGGACCATATTATATTTAACCTGTTTCTTCTCCAGAATTGATCCTTAGAAGACTGCTTATTGGGCTAAAGATTTTGGGATTTCATTTTTAATGTTCTTTATCCTCATCCCTTGGGGAAAGTTCTGCCTTCAAATTAATCTCAATTCCAAATTATTTCAGCATTGCATAGGGGCTTTCTGGGCTAAGGAATGACGTAAAAAAGATGCAAAGCTTGCTCACTGGGCTGCTGGTGACTGGACTGTGACCTCCTGTACTGTGGCTCTGTACGGACATGACATCAAAGCTAAAGATGGAGGGGAATCTGTTATGTCAAAGAAACTATGTTCTAAAGCTATCTTCAAACATTCCAATAGAAACTACAGTGGAAAAAAATATTGACACTCAAACCCTAATTGACAACGAAATATCTTGTGTTTTTCCTATAATCAAATATGCTAACCACTGTTAAACATGTAGCACCTTAGGAAAAAAACATGATAGGGTATGGTGATTCTAATATTCTTTAAATAAAAATCATATGCCAAAAGTGCACAACAAGATGCGAAACGATGTGGTTAACTGTCTCTGTAAAAAAACAGAAATTATCTTCTGTAAAACAGCTTTAATGTAAGCTAAAGCCATTTTCTATTAGAGAGCTGCCATGCACTGGAAGGGTCAGGAAGCTCATTTTCTTCAAGTCTCAGCCTGTAACACTGGTGCAAGCGTAACATTCCTCAATAAACATCCACAACAATTTTTGCATAAATGTAGAGCGACATGAGAATTGAGATGCAATTATTTAGCATTTGTGGGGGAAAGAGATGGTTTATTTGGTATGTCAAGGAACGCCTCCCTTGAGAGAGAGAAACCACTCACTGAAATGTCTAAACTTACAATATGTTGGTACAGCAGCAGCATTAAACAGGTAGTTGTTATAGCCATCACATGTGCAATTCTTGCCAAATCTTAAGCTATTTCTAATCAATATTTTTAGGAGTGTTTGGGTTATGATTATGACAAATGAAGGTTCGTAATTAGCATTAAAAAAAAATCATTTAATTAATGGAATTGACTAGGTAGTGTTGTGGATTTAGTATGCCTGGAGTTAAGGAGCTAACTGAACCTGAAAATGTACTTTTACAAGGCCTAGGGTGTTAACCTTTATCAATAAAGTACTAGCAAGCAAGGAAAAAAAAAAAAAGTGGGGTTTTTTTTGTGGGTTTTTTTTTGGTTAATATTAGCCTCTCTTGAGTCCTCTCTGTATTATGTTAAATGGTGTGTTCAGATGCTAGAAACTGCTGAAAACTGTTTAGCAATATGCAGTGGCTATTTGAACAAGGCCCTTCACAATGGCAAAGATTTGCAAGACAGAGGTCTTGATTCACCAGGCCAGACAATGACATTTGGATAAAGCTATTATGCTTCAGGCTGTGGAGGTCAGAATAGATTTTTGCTCTATTACCAATAGATTTGTTTGAAACTACATTTATATCTGTACTCTAAATCTGACTATTTATTATTAATCGGAACTTCCCAGTGTCAGTTTAGTTGGAATATGGCAGAATCCGAAGTCTGGTTGCGAGGCTGTGGAAGAAAGGAATGAGGATATTGAACCAATAGTTGATAACTTTGTCAGAGCTGTAATGGAGAGAGAGCAAGGGACCTCTGTGTGCTCCAGTGGTGCTGTGATCCATGTGCTGCCTTGCCTTATTTCAAGAGCAATGAGTGGGCAGGATCTTGCTCTTATTCCCAGGCACTCTGTTAACCTAAAAGGTGCACCTGACTCACCACTGTGGTATTTAAATTTAAGCTCGTGTTCATTTGGTCCAGACCTGACTTAGGGCCTTTCCTAAGTGGGCACCATGTGCTGCTGTTGTGTTTAAAAACTGGGAATGTGGGGCACTGTGGCTAACAGAGGATGGGTAGGATGGGGCGCAGTGTGGTTGTGGTTTGTCTTCTCTGCTTTCCCTGTTCCCTCTTGGCTGGAGACTTGGTGGAACTCATTATATTACTCACAGCATAAGGAGCTCCCTCTTTCCAGAAGTGCTGGCTAGACTTTGCTATCTTGATCCTGGAGGATGTTCAGGTGAGGTTAGAAAGGGCATTAGAATAAGAAAGACCTCAAGCTCTTGTGTCAGTTACTGGCTGGAACAGAGACTTAGCAGTGTTAAAGCTCCCTAGCCCCTCTTAGGGCTGGTCCTGGGAATGCTGGAGTAAGGCAGCGTGAGTAGCTATGTTAGCAGACACTTCAGAAGGATGAGACCCCAATCCTGGGCTCCCTATCTATCAACTAGGGTTGTGTATCATAAACTAGAATAGAAATAGTTAAAAAGTAATAAATTAATATAACTGGTTTCTGTGAACCAGTAACGGTGCTCTTAGTTATTTTTTGTTTACACAGATACATCTTGTTGGAGAATATTAAGTGTAGCAACAGCATGAGTATGCTTACTTGCTTTGGTGTTTTATTGCAGCTTCCTTTCTTGCATCATGAATTTGACCCCTTTTCTAGATGTTCGTATTTCTCTACATTCAGTAATAAGTAAGAACAAATCCCTACCCAATTCTATGTGTATTTGAAATTTGTATGTACCTATGTGGAGTCCCTACCCCACATGAACTTTTGGGGGAATTTTCATGTTTTGTATTTTAATGCTGGTGAGCCACTAATCACTTTACAATGGGTGTGTAGTTGGAAAGCTCTGAGAAGAACATGTCTTCTGGAAGGCATGAAGCGTAAGATCATTTAACAAAGCTTGTTAAACTACGCCTTGGTGCTTGCTTCCGTTCAGCCTAATGTCTTTCCAGTTCAAAATAGTTTCTCCTTGGGACAGCTACTTTCATCTGGAGACAGTTTCATTCATCTGGACACAGTTTTTGATGCTATAACTGCTTTGCACTCTGCTACAGCATTTCTTTTTGAAATTCACTTTCTGTTCTTGCAGTTTACGTCAAAAACTAATCTGTTTTACAATCTGGCAAATTTATTAAGTAACCCAACAAAAGATATTTGTTTCTGTATCATCAAAACTTTGTCCTCCAGCTGTATCTTTATGGATGTATTTTGGTTTGTATTTCTGCACAATTTGTGCTGAGAACGACAGTCTTGAAAAATGGTTGGTGTTATGGCAAGCATGACAATATACTTGTTTTGCTGGGAACTCTTGCATCTCTTGTGCTCTGTAATAAATCTGAAGGAGATCAATTTACTCTCTGCTATTTTTACTCTTGTTTTTTGACTTACAGTTGGGAATATGTTTTATTTTGAGACATTTTAGGAGTTTATCAACTGTCTCCATAGTTTTTTACCAGCTCTGGATATATCTACTAGTCTATCCAAAGACCTGTTAATTTCTTATTGTACTGTTTTGAACCAATTTACAGTTGCATTGAAAAATACTTTGGTCTTTCACAGAAATAATTCAGAAAATTTCACAGAAATTTTTCTCATCTTCTATTTTTTCTTAACCATGTTTGCAATACAACTTCTGATCATCTCACCTGGCAGTTGGTAAAGGAAAAGTGATTTTCCTAAATGACATTTTTCTGTGGATTGCACTGTTCTTGACAATTCAGAATGACTTTGTTTAGCAGTTTGAAGTCTTCATTTATCCTTTCTTTAAGATAGGTCTAAGATGTCCAGGTTTAGTTTATCTGTAGGGTCCCTGCTAGATGATGGGTTTCATGAGATTCAGGTTTGTTGGTGAGATGTTTTTTTGTTTGCTTGTTTTTTTAATTTGGCACCCTTACATGTAACACTGGCAAATAAACTGACCTGGGTTAGATGTCTAGCGATAACCACAAGAATACTCCTATCTTTTCCTGCAGTGTTCCCTGTGCTCTTTAATAATTCTTGAAACAAACACTTATCTTCTTGTACTGTCTGTCTCTTCAATATCTGATTATTTTTTCTGCATTTTCATAAATAACCTTGCTCTTAGTACTTGTGGCACTTCAACCATGAGCAGATCAAAATTGAGTAAATAATGCAGAAAGAGAATAGTTGTGGTAAAGGCAAGTTGAATTTACTTTATCCTGAACAACCTAGAATCAGTGTGAGATGAAGGGATTCAGCGTGTTTGGAAGATAGAACCTCTGTTACGTACTGTGGTCATATATGGTCCCTGAGCCAGTACAGCTTTGCTTGGCAGCACCAAGTACAGTTGCCCAAAGGGAATCTTGATCCTTTAAATAAGGTCTGCTGGCTATGGATGACTAACTTCCTGCTCCTACAAAGTAAATGCTCTTCCCAGGCTAAATGGCTGTTCCCTGCCTGTCCCAAAACCAGCTGCCCACTGGTGACTATAAAGAGGGTGAGAGCTGCAAGCCATGGGAAGGAAGGAAGGATCCACATCCTTGCAGGTTTCTGCTCCTGCTGGTCTATCCATGGCAGCTCCTGCCAGAAGGGGAAAAGATGCTCAAGGTGATGCACTGAGGTGGCAAATCCTCAGCACCAGCAGACACTGGCATTTTCTGATGCTAAGCTGGCTTTATTCTCAAGTTTTATTTCTTGTTTCTGGTTTATATGTGGGAGTCATAAGGTGAAAAAGATGGCTTAGTGGCAAGTAGGTCCTTGAACATTCCTGTCAGAATATAACAACTTTGAAGGTAGTAAGCCTACATGTGACGCTATAATGGAAAGTGCCTTTCTTGCTTCCAGAAGAAATTGCATAGATTTGAAGTATTACATCGGTTTGGGTTTTTTTATCTTCCATCCATGCTATTTTTATTTCTTGAGCTTTCTCAGAACCTTTTCTTTCTCTTGTCTGTGACTTTAGAAGGACTGCGCTGGGCTGAAATGTTGCTGCACTGAGTGCACTTCCTTCCTAACCTCACTGCTTTATCCAAGGTTTAAAAGTTTAGGTTTTCTTCCTTCTTCATCTGCTGAAACCAGAACTTTCTCCATTAACTGGTAGCTAAGAAACAACTCTCACTGCACTGACTGATGGTATAATAACTGTATCGGTCTTGTGCAGGTTTTTTTTTAATTGAAATTAAATACTTCATTGTTTTGTTTTTAATTCTGAATTAGAAAGTTGAAATTTCTCACAGGCTTCATGGTCAGAAGCGCTCACAGAACAGAACTGATTTTTAATTGGCTCAAGAGCTGAGGCATGATGTTAGAAAGAATAAAATTTTATTTCTAACACTAAAAAATTAATGTTCTTAAAAATCTCTTTACTACAAAACTTAAACTAAAAGTTCTTCTACTGATTGAGATGATTATATTGAGTGGAAAAAAATCGATCAATCATATTTGACTTTTTTTTTAATAAAGGTTGTGTTGGCAACTCCTCCTTAATTGTCTGATTTAAACACCACCCACCCCACCGCTGCTTTATTCCCTCTCTAATGCTCTGTGGAATGACATCTGTAACCACAGATGAAGTACGAAAACTAAACTTCAGTTAACACCTTTTTCTTCTTGGAAATACGTTACCACAGGTCACTAACTTGTAAGCTATGATTATATATGTGTTGTATTTCTGGTTCTTAATGGTATGTTTCTTGTTCATAGGCTGACACCCTCTTTCTTGTGGGATTGAGTCTGTCATTACTGCGTTCAACATTGGCTAAGAGGGTTATGGAATAAAGTCCCTTAAGCTCAACTTTAGTTATGTCATCAAGTAAAATATTAATAAAAAGCTATTCATAAATCTTGTAAAATGTTGTGGGCTTTGTTCCTGTAAAAATTGAGTTGACCAAAATCAGATGTGTTGGAATTGTTATTCAGGTTAATTTAGAAGCCAAAAATATTCAATATGCTCAGTATAGAAAACAATCTTTAAAAGCAAAGGTGGAATTGTCATGAATATTGCAGAACATAACTGTAGTTCCATGATAATCCGATGAACAAATACCTTCCTATACTCGTACTGTATACTTATGACTGGCCTTTATAGGCTTATTTATAGTCATTTACCCATTTGGTGCTGGGGGAGTGAAGTGAAGGAGAGGAACTATGTTTCCCCTAAATTAAGGAACAGGATAATCAGGATCTAAATACTTCACTCTTACATATTGCACTATTGCCACACCAACCCAAATGTATTGGGGTTTTTGGACAGGCTGAGATGTTAGAATTCTGTGTTTTGTTCTAGCTGGACCCACTTCTCTGAGTGTATGAACTGCTGAAAGTTTGGAGCTGAAGCCCAAGATTAGGTACAGGACGAGGCACTAGCACTAGGTACATTAAAGCGTACACAAATCTGGTGCTTTTGACTCTTTTTCTGCACGATGAGGAATCCTGTCACTCAGGATATCATGGAAGCTGCTTTCTGACCACCTGAACGAATCTCTGAGTTGCTCATAACCTGACCCTCTATGCTCAACCTCCTTTTTCATGAGTTTTATAACTTGCATCTCAGAATTTTCTTCAGGCAAACTGTTTTGCAAGTTTATCACTACGGAGACCACCTGAACTTCATATTCTAGAGGAACAAATATTAGCTTTAAAAAGAATAATAAACCCCAGGTTCTAGTTTGCACCTGTTCCAAGGCCACATGCAAGTTCTTATAATTTATTGACCTGTGAAATCTGCTTCAGCCGTTTAGCTTAAGTACCTCCAATAGAACATTATGTGCTTGCCTTGTCCAGTTATTCAAGTTGGTATGCTATAGAAACGTCTTGTTCTGAGTATGGTTATTTTGTATATTATCTTCTTCCTTTAGGGAAGCAGTAGTAGTAGGGGTGACTACCTTGATTATACAAAAGAGTTTTTCTGCCTAGTCTGTCATTCTCCTCCTCTTGTGTCATGTTGCTTATGGCAATGTATAGGAAAACTGGCAATACAGAGTGTATTGACTTCCTGATCCCTCCTGCTGTACAGGTGGGAAAGATCAGGGTGAAGTACTATCATCTCTTAAAATGTTTTCCCATGTGCTGATTGCTCATCCAAACACTTGCACAAGTGTTTGTTTCTTGACTCCATTCATGTGCTCTTAGATTTTTTTCATAGCTTCACTGGTTCTGTAGCCTGAAGAGGTGAATGGGTTGAAGTTGGAAGTAAATAGCGCTTGCTTGGCTGTGCAGCACCACGTGTGTGTGCATGGAACTGGAAGACAATAATGTGTATATTAAAGGAAGGCACCATTAATTATGCAGCTATAGCACTGTCAGGAGTGGATAATTCTAGGTTTCAGTGGCCTTGTATCATTATAAGAGTTCTGTTTTTCAATGTATTAACTTTTTTCCACCAATTTTGAGAGTGTGTTAGGCACAACCAAGCAGCTGAAGCTGACAGAATTAACCACATGGATCTCGTTGCTTTGTCTATTTTTTCCTTTTGTTCTTATACATATGTTTATCATTCCCTGTGCTTGGAGTTTGCTGCTGTTGCTTAAGCTTTCGTCTCTTCCTTGCTCTCATTGTGGACTTGGTAGCATTCAGGATTCTGTTCTGTTACAGGTTTTCAGTGGTGAAAAATTTGGAACATTAGAAGTGGCAACATCAGTAAAAATAAAATAGACTGAGGAAGTTCTCCAACTCGTATATGAGAAAGTACTCTATGCTCTTTTATAGGAGATTTTCTTGCACTCTTTTTTTTGGAGAAAACAATTTCTTTCTTCAGTGAATATTATTTACTTATTTATTATTTCGTATTGATCAAGAAGGGAGGTCCAGTGTGCTTGCTTGAAATCTACTTCTGGGATAAGCTCTGAAAAGTACTCCCACCTTTCTGCAGTGCATCTGGAAGACCTGTAGTGTAGGCATCGCGCCCACCTCGGCCAAAAGAGCAGGCAGGATCTAGGAAGGGGGCAGAACAGCCGGAGTTAAAACAGTTCCCAATTCTATCCAGGCGTCGATTAATTTCTGACTGACAGCGCTCTCGCGGTCACTAGATGGCAGTCTATCCTCCGAGATACAAAGGGCCATCAAATCGTGCATCCGAAGTTGAGGATTAATATGATTTGGATCAGTTCAGTCAGTACTAAATCACTTACGTTGTTGATGAAACAAAAATTTACACCAGAGATGAAATGTGTTGTTCGTGCTGAAGTGCGAGTTCTGCTGCCGTGGAGCAGCGTTCGACTGTGCTGCTGGTTTTATCTTCTTCCCCACCTCCATCCTAAGTTTTCAGTTTATTTGAGGTTTGGTTGGGGTTTTTTTTTGTTGTTGTTGGGTTTTTTTTGTGGTTTTTTTTTTTTTTTTTTTTTTAGGGGGGAGCAACAGAGTGGGAAAGGAAGTTGAAGGAAAAGTTGTGAATAAATTTGAAATTTAATTTGGGTCTTCACAGGTTACTAAGCCAAAGACAATAGGGTATGCAGTTTACTGCCACAAATGTAGCTGCTTTTTTGTAATGATAATTTCCAGGAAAGTGCCTAAGCATTCTGCTTCAGTACTTATATATCACTTCGTTTATTTTTTTTATGGAATAATGATTTAAAAGTGCAAAATAAGTTTGCAAAAAAAATTACATTTACAGTTCTGTATTTACTATTTTCTTAATAACCTTCAGATTGCAGTGCCTGTGCTATTTTTTTACTTAATAAAATGACTTTTCAAAAAACCCCCCTTCATTCTGAATTTCTTTCTCTTCTGAAAAAAATGTTTGCAAAAACTATTAAAATACTGTACTCGTTTAATACTATTCGTTTAGCAGCATGCTAGCCAAAAGATCTTGAAATATGTTTTTTTAATTATATACATACTGTTTTCAGAACAAACACAAAAATGCACATATACTGCTTGAAGAGTATTACTGTAGAATATTTAGAATAGCATGTGTTCCACGCTTGCTTTTATTTCCTTAAAAATGCTCTACAGTAATTTTTAGAAACTTAACAATCAAACAGATATCTGATGTATCCTACCTCATTTAACCATTTACTACATGCTGGATTTTTTCTCAACAGCATGTCAATATTACATCGATATCATCATTAGGAATTTTAACAATCAAACGGATTTGCAGTGTGTGCTTATCACAACTAGCAAGCATGTGCTGCATATTTCTATTAACAGCATGTCAATATCATAATTAGAAAATCAGCAGTCAAATAGATCTGTGGAGCAAGCATATGCTGAGCATCATAATATTTGGAATCAAAAAAGGCTTTGTTTAGCACAAGTTTATTTCAGCTTCAGTTTATTTCTGCTTCTTATCAGAATGGCTATCTTGATACTATCTTTTACTGTAAAACCTTTAAAATAGTGTTTCTGTAAACGTAGTATGATATAAACCTTTACCAGAAACTCCAGTAATAGTGCATTAGGATTCACAAAGGTATCATAAAAGTTTATGAAAGACTTATAGTATACTATGCCTTTAACTTTCCAACAAAAGCTTTGATTTTTGAGGGTAATCTTAGTACTGCATGTATGCAGCTATTTATCGCTTGTTCCTGCTTACCTTTAACTGTGTAAGAGACTTTAAAATGCTTTCTCTGTACATCTTATTAACTTGTGGTTTAAAGTCTACTATTTAGGAAAAAAAAAACCACAAAAACCCCACAGTTTACCAAGACCTGAATCTTGTATCTCATGTATTTTATTAGATTTATATAAAGAGTGCAACCTAGTATTAACATTCTAACATGATGAAAATGTAGTAGCAATAGGTTCTAATTTTGTGCCATATGCTGGAGAATTAATGGCATGCCCCTATCACTGTAAGATAGCAAGCAATTAACTGTTCTCCCACATGCATGGATGTATTCTCTATTTTGATGCTGATCAAGTGCAGTGATTCATTGATATAGGAAAAATACTATAATAAGTAAATTCTGTTTTGGATGTCCAAGGTGTGTAGAAATTTTGTCTGAGAAGCCAGTTGAACTAATTATGTTCAGAAAGAATATTTTTTTATTAGTTTCCAAAAATGTTAATTGTAAACTTAATAGAGAGACATTATGGTGCAAGTTGATTTTGTGACTTTTGTAAATAACAATTATTGCAGAGCGGAATTTTGGCCTTCTATCCTTATTACCTTTGAAACACCCATTTATTTTTAGACTTGCTTTAAACACAGTAATGTAATAAGGAATGGCAGAGTCCTACTTTAAAGAACCATTTGTTTGGGGAGTAAAAATGTAGCCTCTCAACATTCTTAACCAATTATCCGTCTTTGTTTATGCTGTTTATGGCTTGTGGGGTAATGGCTCCAGCAGAGCTAATAGTTGGCACTGGTCTGGACATCATTCCAGGAGGAAGATTCACTTCTCCTGGAGATGACTACTGCATTCTCCCTGGTCTGTGTGAGGTCTCTGCTAGGGTCATTCTCCTGACATCTTGCAATAGGTGAGGACAAGGACATAGCATATACTGTTTAAAGAAGTATAGTTTACCCTTGCCTAATTTTTCACCTTGGCTACTGTTGTTTTTCATAGCTCCCTTTTCAGAGCTGATATAGTAGCTTTGTGGGTGTGGAAGCATGATTTTTTTCTTGGCATTAGTTCGAGGATAATCGGGTCATTGGTAAAAAGCAGCCTGAACTCTTGACTCTCCTCATTTAAAACCAATGATCTCCCCAACCTATCTGCCTTCACTGTGTACTCCAGCAATTTGATGATGTTGATTTATATGAAAATGAATATTATACTTATTTATTTGTTATCCACTGTTTGCTGTATTAAATAAGATACTCTGCTGTAGTCATGGCAATTGTACGTTCTGGACTTGCTTCAGATGTATCTGTGCCTCATGGGAGCCAGTTACATGGCAGTTATACAGAGATTTTTTTGATGTCATCAGATTGTGTCCTCTGTTCCTATAGCCGATGCAGGGGTTGTGAACTTGAGGTTCAGTAATAGCAGAAAATAGGGCTAGATGAAGAAAAAGCCTTCTGGAGGCTTGTGTGAATAGTACAAGCACAGATAGAGAGTGCTGACAACTAAGCTTTCCTAACTGTCAGGTACTTGCGCTCAGCTGATGCAATAATAATTGGCACAGAACAATAAGGTGTATTGCTGTATATAATATTCTTTTTTCTAATGACTCATTATCCTAGGATGATGAGGAGATGAGTAGAATATAAGTGTATTAAAAACATAATTGCTTTTCTGTTCAAACAAAAGCATGTAGCGTATACATTGTGACAAATACCTAATGAATAGGAGTGGAGCTTTTTTGTTCTGTTTCAGTTTATAGCAATGCCTGCCATAACTACCTATTTAAAATCTTAATTGCTTTTAATTTTAACAGTTACCTGATAGTTGCTTTTGGTTGGAGAATCATACACAAGAATATGCCTCTTCACTGCAAATGTGGGCTGTTTACAAACCAAGAATGCCAACTTCTGTGATTCAAGTTGAACAATTATAAGATTAATTTTGTACAGCTATTGCTATTGTACCATAAATAATTGTATAAATATTGTACCAATGTGGGTTTTTCAATTCGTTGTAGACAAAATGCACTAAAAACCTTTGAAAACATTCTTGAAAAAAAAGTTACTTTTGAAGATGTCTGCATATAAACAATTTACCTTCCATAGATATATTATCACCTGACTTGAATTAAAAACTGTGAGTGTTAAAGCCAGCCTTATGCAAGCATCTATGTTCGGTTCTCATACTCATTGGTAAAACCGTAAACTTATGTTGCTCAGGCTAATTATTCTTTTCAGACGACACTGGGCCTGGGTAGTCACTTCCATAAATACATTTGAATGTGAAAGATGCCAAGACAAAATTTCCTTCCACCTACAGATTCACAGTATACTTTTCTGTTGATGATCAACATTACTGAGCTGTAATTTTGGACTCTTCATTATCATCATCTCAGCCAGGACCACCATAGCATGTGGTATCTTTACATAATTAAACTTTGTCTCTATCCTTTGCTTATTACCCAAACAACTGGAGTCCTTTCCAAACCCCTTGGGGCAATGGTTATGGAAAGAGTGCCTGTGTGTTATAGTAACTGGTGAACTATCTATTAAGTATGAACCATCCCCTGGTTTTATTTTTTTTTTTTTTTTTTACTGGGGAAATTCTGTCTTTGTTAGCTATGTCTCATTACTAATTTTGTTGGGGACATCATCATGGCATCCTTGACAGAGATTGAGGTTAAGCTGTCTTGAGAGCTAAGTCAAGAGAATTCATCTTTTAACTTCTCTCAGGAGACCTGAAGACCATGCTAAAGGCAGGACAAATAGGTACGCAATCAACTGCACCAAGACGGGATGCTGGGCAGGCATTAGGTAGGGGGTGGTTGTGCCTCAGCATCCCCTGTAGTGTGGGGGCTTCTACACTTGTAAGGATCAGACCAAGCATACCATCTCTGACAAAGTGTTAGCATGAGATGTTTGAATATAATTTCTGTTTAAACCCAGTGGAAAATAAGATTTGCTTTACTAAAACTAAATGCGATGACATATGACTTGTGTAGAGCAGTCAAAAACTGGCACTTTATTTTTTAATAATGCCTTACATGTTTGCAAAAGTTCTGGTTTTTACTGCTTAATTAAAGCTTTACTTTATGAAAACCATGATATGCTTTCTGAGGACAGTGACATGCTCTATTTACCAGTCTCCCTGCAAACAGAAGGCTGAACAGATATTTAATGTATGCAGTGGCCAAGTACACTGCTTGGCATATTGTGGACAGGACAGAGGTACAAGGTGATCATGCATACTGTCCTTCAGTCTGGCTCCTCTGAAACAGTGCTCAGACTTCTACTTTCTTCTCCTTTGCTTGTCGTCTTTTATATGAAGTCAACAGCTGGGGAAAAAAATATTCAGAGGTCCATCTTGGTCATATCCATGAGGTATCTGTAAAACATTTTCAGTTCTTTAGGCCAAAGTTTTTGGTTCCTGTCCCAAAAGTAGGTGAATTTTTCCTTGATGCTGTCTAGGTTCCTGGTATACTATTTACCAGGGGTGCAAGGAGTGATTGAAGTCCCCCATAATTCTGGTTTTCATTGCACCTCCATCAATATGGATGTATCAGGACAAGAAAAATGTCTTTGGGACAGGCTTTCTCAGAGATATCATTCCTTTTCTCCCATCACCCTTCTACCTGAGAATGAGCCTGGGAGAGGTTTAAAGCACAAGTGCTGTCTCATCCCAGGTTTCTTACAGTTACTTGCAACATGGATATGTTGCACCTCTCTCATATCCTGTTTTTTCAGTATCAGACTGAATTCCTCCTGGGTAGTGTAATCTAGGGCTGTGATATTACAGTTTGCACATCACTCCAGTGCCTCTTTGCCTGCTGGATGATATGCTTCCGGCACACAGGTCCAGCTCCCTGGCTTTCTGCTTTCACAGGTTCTCCAGCCAAGAGCTACAGGGCAGCCTCAGAAGCATCTGTTTTGTGGTTACAGAAGTGCTACTATTCTGCATACACTTGGCTTGAGTTTTTTCATGTTTTGATTTCACTGACTCCCTTTGTGTATCCCTGCCGTGGAGGTAACCTAGAGGTTATACAAATGCAGGGGAACCTCACCTACCAACCAGTTACAAGATCTCCACTGTCCAGTTCAGCATCCATTCCTAAGCTAGCAGAGAGGTTGAAAAGCAAAGAAAACTACTGTTAGGTCTAAAATGGAGCCATGAGGAACTAAGATTATCAGATGGAACAAAAGGGCATGTTCAAGCTTGAACCAAAGGTCATGCAATTACCAGAGCCTCTTACAGAGATCTCCCAGTGCATTAAAGTGGTAACACAGAGAATGCCACTTGAAAAACTTGTTTCCTGATATTAAACTATTAAATAACAGGATTCCCTCTAAATGCCTGGTGATCTGAAATCTGTTCTTGGGACTTCTGCATTTTCACAACTGAGATGAAGTATTCTTAAAGTATTGCTATTTAAACTGTGATTTTTTTGGGGGGTGGGGTGGGGTGTGTTTTTGTTGGGGTTTTGGTTTGGGGGTTTTGGTTTTTTGGTTTGGTGGGGGGTTTTTTCCTTCTTTCTCTGCAAAGTGTTACGATTTTTTCCCTTCAGGGAATTTGTTCTTAAAAATTTTACATTCATCAAAAAATTTGGGCTAACAGTATCAACACAGCACTGGTTGATGTTAGCTTACTGAGCTAGGAGTAAATTAGTTAGATATTTTCTGGTTAAACTGTGATTGGTCATAGCCTAGGCCGTCTATTGTTAGGGCAGGTGCTGCAAGTTGCACTGTATTTTCTGGTAGCAAGCTAACTATAATAAAGCTTGCCTGTTTCTTGCTACACTGTGTGACTGCACTATGGACAAGCACACACTTGTGGCTGGAATGTGAACTATATTTTAATGAGTGACTTGGAACTGTGTTATGTTATTTAATGTGTTCCTCAAACACAAGGAAATCTCTTACGCAGTGTGAGATTGGGCAGAAATAATATGCGGTTGTTCTTAACCAGTGTGGTAAATGGTAACAAACAGTATCTGTATCATGATGCTTTTGTAGCTGCCAAAATTTGAAGATGTTACCTAACTTTTTAACGTGTTCATTATATGTAATAAAATATTTTTGATCATGTATATATTGCCAAGGGTTTTGGTAAAATTTGACCCAGATATTTAGATTTTATATTTATCCTTAACACTGGTTTGTGGTGTGTTTGGTTTGCATGATTTTTATATAGACCTTGGTTTTGCAATAAGTTCTTATAGTCACAACAACACAGTATTAGAGTCCTCCTTTTTTTTTTTTAACTTGAATAACATCTACCTATAAAAAGTGTTGAAGTACATTCTATTCCATGGCTACATTTCTATGTAATATCCAGGGATGAAATTCCCCCAGAATGATGCGTTTTCCCCCCCTACCCACCTTAAAATAAATTGAGGCAATTTTCCTTTTAATTAATACATTTCAGAAGATTCCTACTTTATTACCAAAGTGCTCTCTAAGGCTAGCAAATATATTGCAGTCTGAGATTACAGACTACTCTAGCTGAAAGAAATAGTTTTCTAGAAAATCTGAATGTAGCTGCATTAATTTTTCTCCTTGCTATATTCCACATCCGTATTGATAGTTGTTTAAGAGAAGTATTCTTCATGAGTGGAGAGCATGGGAAGAAGGAAAACAAACACCCTTAATAATTTGAATTAATATGTATCTTGTAGTCTTCCCCTTTTTCCTTCATGAAGATTTTGCTTAGATCATTTGTTGCACATGCGGAAGAGGAATGGGATGTGAACAGATATCAAAAGATCAGCTGAACTGGCAGCAGAGAATGGGTTGTGATTAGGTAGTGATGTGTTCCTATTTTTTATACATAGTTCTGTTTGTGACCTTTGTTTTCACATCTGGCTGTACATTTGGAGAAGGTTCTGTTCATTTACCACTTTTATTTATTCTGTGGGATTTTTTTTTTTCTTTTCCATCTTTGCAGACTTTTTAGCTATTGCTGTAAATCAGTCAGTGGGAGGAGCGAACTTTATGTTGTTCAAAAGGTCGTTAGGATAGTATTTGGGACCTTTTTAACTCAAAGGCTACAAGGCCCTTTTTTTTTTTTCAGTGGTTATGGGTACATTTAATTTCCAGCTTGCCTGTTAGATTTGGGTTCCACTGAAGTGTTCCCTGCTCGCAGGGCTTTTTCTTCTTTTCAGATTCATTTTCACACTTGGGTGTTACATTCCTCAAAGGCAAAGCTAGTTGCCTGCTTATTTTGTTTGCAGTTTTTCTACAGATTCACAAGTGTTGCATATTATAGGACTTCCACTTCACCTCTCCTACTCCATATAAATAGCTAAACATCACTTATATCTGGAAAGTGGATTCAGTGAAAGCATAGTAAATAATAGTCCAACCTATGCCAAGTAGATCTCGAATCTACAGCTGCTGACCTATTTGTGTCCTGTCTGTCTTCCCCATGGATGTTTGTTCAGTTGTGATTCACAAGCACTGGTTCTGCTTTCTTTCTGGGTGGTATCACTTCATAAATATTTCTGTGTCTTGCCTATGGTCCCAGCACACTGGATTTCCAATATTTTGAAAGTGCTTGCTGAGAAGTCGTTTGGCATATTGTCAAATGGCTGCAGCCCAGCAATAAGCTATAGGTGGAATTTTTAATATGAAGTTGGCAGGTCTCACAACTCAAACTGGGCATTTATTTTTTTTTCCCTAGATAGTTTATTTGTTTAAAAGAAAAAAAAGAAAGTATTTGCAGAATTGAATTAGTAATTTCATATTGAAGAACAATAACTTTGGGGTTTGAAATTCTGAAATAGACAGTTCTGTACAGATTTTTTTCCCACTTTAGTTTTCAGGTTAAACTTAGTAGGGAAATTAGATACTGTTAACAGTATGGCTGATGTAGAGAAGCTGCCATTGCCCTTTTAGCCTGGAAGTTAAAGCATTCACTCTCTATGAGACAGACAGGACTGCTTTCCTCTTCTGGTGTCCTGACTGAACATAAGGCCTTGGGCCAAAGAACTCCCCTTCCCAGGAGTGGACTTCACCTTTGCCAGACAAGGCTTCATCTGGTCCTACTCATGCCAGTACTGTAAAGATGCTCCGAAATAACGACCTCTCGGTCTTCCCATATGAAGCTCTTCTTTTCATTTAAAATGCCCCCATAACCTGTGGCAAAGGATTGTAAGAGTAACGGAGTAAGGGTGATTGTGAAGCCTGGTGGTGTGCTCTGCTGGTGCTCACCTGTGAGGAAAGTCACCTTGTTTCCAGTCCTGTTTCTAGATAACACTTAGTTTATTTAGACTTGCAACATGTTAGCATTGCTCACTGTGCCTCATTGCATAGTTACATTATTCATATCAGGCCTAAAAATGCTTTTACAAGCTGAATTAATATAGAAACAATTTTCAAAATGAAAGTCTGCCTGAAATATGTACCTTCAGTAGCCACACAGCATGCTAGCAGCATTTGGTTCTTGCTGTCTGGGAGGTCATCCTCATTAACAATATGAATATACTTTTCAGACATAGGAAACTAATTTATGACAGACATTAAGAGCTTAGTAAGGCAAGACAGAAATATTGAAGGAGGCAAAGTAGAAAATTTAGTCATCTTTGTCACTGTATAGCATACAGTAAAGACAGACAGTAGTATGCTGCATGTAAATAAGTGTTTGTCTTCCAGGAAATGTGAAGCATAGTTTCTTGTTGTATTCTTAACAGGCTATGTACCCAAATCATCTGTAGCTGATTCCTAAGCTAATTCAAACCAAATGGGTGTTTGTAAAGTGTTTATTATTTTCTGAAAGTGAATATGTAACCTCTGATATACTGCAAAATGTACTGAACTGTCGAATCTTCATGAGGAGGTATTTTTAGAGATATTTCTGCTTATAAACAAGTTTATGACTTCAGCTGAAATAATTGCAAAAGAAAAAAGAAAAAAAATCTCCAAAAAACCCCTCCTAACCTTTTCTAGTGCTCTTTAGCACTTAAGAACTTACACAGACAACTGACTCAAAACAACTCTGAAATAAAATCTTCTTAATATAATTATTTTTATTTAGAAGCAAAACAAAACAGTAAGCTGTCTTTTTCTACTTGCTTCCTACTGACATATGGACACAGAAATCATGCAACATTGTTAAGTAGATTGTTCCAGAATAAGGCAACAAACCTAGCAGATGTAATGAGAGTACTTGGGAAATACTGACCTCCCATTTGGTCCTGCCCAGTATTTGGATTGCATTTGGATTCCTCTTGTACAAATTCAGCTTCTCTCTGTTTGTAACCGTAGAGAAGGAAGGTGAAGAACACCTACCTTACTTACTGCCACCGTGGCTTGTTTTTCCTGTATACATCAAAATGCATGTGAGCATTTCAGTCAGGCAACCACGTGCTACTAAAATTATCATTTTATCTTGTTAGCTTGACCACCTGTGAATTGCTTTTGAAGACTTTTGAATCTGAATTGGTTTTACTGTGTGAAGCTTGGGAGTTTTTCTTGGGAGGAGCAGTGAAAGAAGCTGTTTAATACCATTTAGAGAATTGGAAGGAAAAAAGAAATTACGTTAGCTATTAGATTGAGGGTAGGATGGAAAGGCCACTTGATGAGGAAAAAAAGTAATTTGGGGGGGGGGGGGGGGCACAGAATAGCTGAGGTGGGAGGGGACCCCTGAAGGCTGTCTAGTGCAACATCCCTTGCTGAAAGTAGGGGCAACTACAGCAGATTGCTCAAGGCTGTGTCCTGCTGGCTTTTGCATATCTCCAAGGATGGAGACTCCACAACTTCTCTGGGAGACTTGTTCTAGTGTTTGATCACTCTCACAGTAAGAATGTTGTGGGTGTTTTTACTTATGTTTAAGTAAGGAAACAAATTTATTGGTTTTATGGCTGTGCCCATTGTCCCTTGTACATTCACTGGGTATCACTGAGGAGAGTCTGTTTCTGTCTTTACTTTCTCCCACTGGGCACTAGGGTTAGCAGAGCTAAAGATGTTCCATATATATCTGCTGAACTAACTGGTATGCAGAAAATACTTTGGACAGAGTTTAGTGGGGAATCTAGTAAAACTTGGTTTTAGTCAGCTCAAGAGTGGTTGTGAGAATCAAGGCTTTATTTGTCTCTGCTCTGCTGATGCTGGTCTTCAAAGTGTAATGATATTGTATTAAAGTTATGATGAGGTTAATGAGCTCTGAACATTACTGATTTCTGAGTCTATTGGTGTTCTTGGGGAGATTTGCCAAACAGTGAGAAGGCAGGTTTTTGCTCAGTGAAGATGGCTGAAAAATAAAATTCCCAGCAGGGTTGCCAGTGAGGGATTTCTTAAAGGAATTTCTGTAAGGAATTGTGTAAAATTCCAGTTGTGGTAACTTTTTTTTTTTAAAATTTATTTTCAGTACTGCACTTTTCAGTTTTGTTCAATATCAAAAATACTCATTGTCACTTTAGGCCTTATGTAGTTTCTGAATTCCCTTAATTCTCTTAAACTTTCTAGTTTGGTTCTAGTAGCAGCAGCTATTGGGTGTATAGAGAACAGACTGGATCCTGCTTTCATGAATGTATTTGTCTTCCATTTTATTCCACTGCATTGTCTGGCTACAGGTTTGTCTTGGGACCAGGCTGTTTAGTAGTACATCTGATTTTATGGTATTCATATGATTTATAATGTTGCAATATCTGATATGAAGGGAAATCTTAACCAGTGGAACAAGGAATGTTTATGTTGGTGTCATTTTACTGTTTATAGTAGATATCAATCTGCTAACATTTAGGAAAAAGAAAAGAGGTGTATTTTTTGCAAAAACTGCTTTATGTGACATGGTAAGGGCTCATATCCCTATCTAGCAAGTGTGGGCAGAGCGTTCAAAGTAACTAACTCTGTGTGCCTTACTAGTAGGAAAGGGACTGAAACATTGCCTTGGAAGTAAGTGAACATATTACAATGAAATTGTCAAACAGATGGAGTTGTTGGACAGGTTCCTCAACTGCTGTACATAGCTTTGAATAATAACTTTAATACAGATGAGAGTGAAAACCAGACTGAGAATTGAGATAGATAGATAGATAGATAGATAGATACACTTTAAATGGAAAAGTTGGAGAGGAGGATAAAAATTAAACTTGTGCAGCTTATGTTTGGCTTCAGATGTTTACCATCTTGCATTTTACATGGAGAATATTGAAACCATCATCCCTCATGCAGAGTTAGAACACATTTCAGGTAACTCAGGTTTAAGTAGGCCTGTCTGTATTTTTTTGTCATTGTCTCTCTGACTTTACATGTCTGTCACAGTTTCTATTTCATTTCTATGTTATTGACATCTGGAGGCATGCTTGATCTCTTTGTTCAGGGCCTCTAAATATTTGTTTAAAATCAACATCTTATGTCATAGCAACCACTGGCATATGTTTGTTGTAGAAAAATGATAGAAACCAATGGTGAACTTCACTCTCCTGTCCTTCCTACATGAAAGCATAATGAACGGAACCAAAGTACACATTGCTTTGCACTACTTGTGTGCTGGCTTTACATAATGCAGACAGACTTAGTAGTATATACACAGTATTAGACATTATTGCAAAAATCTCCAAAATGTTTAACATCTTCTATATAAGATGCAACACACTGTGTTTACCTCTGGTTAGGCCAAGCCAAGCAGGTGCAGAAATAGAGCTGGAAAAGTGGGAAATGGCAGAAATGGGGCAATGTGTGGGGCAGGGAATTTTGCTCTCCAATTAAGAAAAAACTGATACTTTAAAAACTGATAGAAGCTTCTCTTTTCCAGAAGGTACTTCGTATGTGTCTGCAAGCATAAGTTGCTGTTGTCTGGCATGCTTTTCTCTTCCCCCTTCTTCCCGCTATTCCCTTTTCCCACCCTCCAACAAAGAGATGTAGAGAATGCAAATAAATTGCTTGTCTGAAATGCAGGGAGCTGTGGGCTTTGGCTGACATTAGTGTATTGTGGAGGGATCCAGATGCACGATACTCATCAAATTTCTATCAATACTAATTTACTAATATCAATAATAATCTGTTTCCCAGTGGATCAGCTTTCTCGAGCAGGGTCTGTGCACTACTTACAGCTCTCTGAGCCCTTCAACTAAGGTGTCAATAAAGCTGACCGCTGTTCTGGGGCTATTGACAGTTATTAAAAATGACCTTGATGTAATTTCATGCCTATCAAAACAAAGTCCATATGTTAAGGATTATGAAAAGCTACAGTGAAGGAAAGCAATGACAGGCTTCTGCCTGGTGAAGGTAGAGAGAGGTCAGCATATGTGAAGATTATTGGCTCCCCTCCCCTGCTTCTTTTCCTAAGGCACTGAGCGGTGCCCCTTGGTAGGCAACTGTTATGCTAAAAGCATAATTGGAACAATTTAGAGCTCAGGGGTACACTTTTTTAAAGATCTGTCATAGCATATCATCTCAGCAGTTAATGTGGCGTAAAATATCATAAACACTGCTGAGGACCCTGGAGTCCCTATGGCAGGGACCAATCGATAAGACCCAGTGGATGACCTGTCTTCACTCGCAAATAGAGGGCAATGCGAGGAACACTCTCACTTGCTTTCTTATTCTGCCACTTTATAGACATACTGGGCTTTTACCTGGGTGGCTGTCATGCACAGGCAAGGAACAGTAGTTTGGTTGTACCTCAGGCATGGTGATCAATAAGGAAATCTCGCAAAACTTTGTGGAGAATGAGTCCAAAACACAAAATAAATTGGTTCCTGTTAACAATCAAAATGCACCTTGTTATAATATGCATAAATGAGACCACAGTTAGAAAACTAGAAAGATTACAGGCAGCATAGCGTATTATGCCCTTTTCCCTTTGTTCTTAAAAATGAGTTGGCAAGAGTTTTCCTATTGAATTTTTTTTTAAAGTTATTTATTTTTCATCTCTTTGGAGTATGAAGATGCCTTCCCAACTCAGTTAAGTGTGCATGCAGTCCTCAGACCAGCTACCTGTATGTGGAGCTGGTGCTCTGACTCTGTAATCTTAGCTCTTACCCTCAGCACTGACACCTGGGCCACTTAGTGCAATGGCAAAAAAAGGTAAATGGTTTATGGCTTCCTCATGCTCTCACCAATCACAGCCCAAACTGCCTCTGGACTGCTTTTAGAAGTGGAAAATAGATGTTGTCTCTAGAGTCCCTTCAGTGAAATCTTTCCTTTTTGTGATGCTGGAGGGCCAAGGAAGGAGAGGCGCTGGATACCCCCAGTCACAGGCTGGTGCCTGGGGACAGGAGCAGGGTGGCTCTGCTCTGATAGCCAGCCACTAAATCAATGGCAAGACCTTCATGGCACCTTATTCAGCATGAGAGGATAGACTTCAAATTACAATTCTGTAGGCAGCAGGGAAATTCTAAATTTAACTGGCTTGAAATATATCATTCTAGGTCCCATCAAACTAAAATAACTTTTTTCCTGTCAAGAAAATTAAATAAAAATAGTTCTAGAAAATCTACCATTTTATACAGAAAATTAGCACATAGATTTTTCTACAAAAATCAGAAATTTCTCTTGGCTACTTCAGTCAGGATTTTGTTTCCAGTTTCTTTTGTGTATGGCACAGGGCAAGGAGCCTAATGTCTGCATCACTGTGGATACAGTGTTGATCTTCCAGGATTGTTGTGAATTAAAATGTTAATATTAATTCTTTCTGTATTTATGAAGTCTGACGACCATGTTGAGTTATCTGGAAAAGGATATAAATGTAATTTAAAAAAAAAAAAAAAAAAGCTTGAGAAGATAGTAGTGATCTGGCTTGAATAGAATATGGCACATTACAACTTTTTTTTTGTTCTTTTAAGAGTCCTTACAGCATGAGTCTGTGACAAACCATAATCTAAAGCCAAAATTGAAGGCGTGCTCTCTATGACAGCTATTGTCTCTTGCCAGTTGTCCTCATGTCAACACCATCCTGTCTTCTGTGTTGCTCCAAAGGTTCAGCAGGTCAGTCAGTGGACTGACACACTTGAAAACTAATTTAGGGTCAAAAAAGAGTGCAGAAAATGGGAATATTTCTTGGACACGAGTCTCTTCATCCAGTTTGCCATGAGATCACACACTTTTTTTTTCCTGACTCAGTACAGTGAGCAATGGGTAAAGGTGGAAAGAAGCCACCAGAGAATTGAGCAGATCAGGTGGCTGTATTTTTCATATACTTTAACGCATCATGTAGAGCCTGAGACTGCTGGATTGGGTTATTAGCACAATGGGGTTATTAATATTAATGGCCATTACTCTCATTCCAAAGGTTTTCATTGATGTCTAAGCAAGGTGCACATGGAAACTTAGGTGTGGAAACCTGTCTAGAGACAATCTTCTTGTTTTCCTTCCAAGACTCTATTTTGTTGAAACAGAAAACATGACATATGGTTTAGTTTATTGAGCAAACAACAACTTCTTCTGCTCTAAATGACTGTTTAGAGTATGCGCACTGATGGTAACTAACCTTTGTAATCAAACATTACCTAGAAATTGCTACAGATGTACAAACATGCTTTTCTAGATGAAGTTTTGAACTTGAAAGCCTTGGAAATTTAATTAAAACAATCTTAAGGTGTTATACATATGCTTATGGTTCCTATGAAATTCTGAAGCACTCAGTTTTCCTTTTTTATTTTTCTGATAAATTTCACTAGGAAGCTTGAACCAGTATGTACATTCCCTATATAGTAACACTTACCATCTGTAATGTGCCTGTTCTTGCAACATCTTTGTGAGGGAAGGAAGTATTATCGTAATTAAATTTACAAATGACCTTGGAAATATCCATAATAAAAATGTTCAAGTAAGCAACCGTTGACATTTTAGGGGGCCGTTAAATAAATGTGGAAAGAAGGGTAATTTATTCATTTTTGTCAGGGTGGTAGATCTGACAGTCTCCTTCACTGTGAAATCTTTGCAAAGGATTTTTAAAATAAGAAAAAGGTGGACAACTTGTTACTTGGGGGGAGGAACTATCCCCACCCATGTCACTGCTTTACACTAGAACTTATTTATACTGTCCCTTATGTGGACAATCTTTTTTTATTGTTGATTTTTTTGGTCTCTTTCGGCAAATAGAATTTTCCTTAGTGCTTTTCCTTAGGGTGTATTCACCAGGATATATTTTAGTGTATTTACACAAGCAAATCTTTCTGAATGCTGACAAAGTCTAAGCTTTCATGTTATAAGTTACTTTTTCACAAATACCACTACCTAGTACTATAATTACGTGGGGGGTGGGGGCAGGAAAAAAAAAAAGCCTCATATGTAACTAAAATGAGTGCAAAACTGCTTAGACAGAGCCTCAGTTACGTGTCTGGTAATTATAATGCTGTTGACTTCCATGAGTAGTGAAAATCATTACAACAAAGCAAAGTATAGAATAAATAAAAATATGAATAAAAGCAAAATATAGTAAAAACCAATCACAAAGAATGCTAAATTTAATATCTGGAAGACCAGACTGAAGACATGATATGAAGGACAAATATAAGATGACAAAGGTTGTTTGTGGGACTTCTTCTACAGTCTTTTTTAACCTAAGCTTTTTAAAACAAAAAGGATTTTATATTCCTGTAATTTATGAGGTGGAATTAGTTTTAGTTGGTATAGTAAGGTTTGCTTTTTTCTAAATAAAAAAAAGCAGCATCATTTAAGTTTATATTCTGGTGTTTTATAATGTGTCAAATGTGTCATTGCTATATTACCAGATCAAAGAGTTCTAAGTGACACTTTCTAATCAAGACTGTCAAGAGGTTTCATTAGTAAACAGGAGCAGGAAACACTTGGGATAATGGTTCAATACATATTTTACAGTTCTCAAGGAAGGATAAATCACCTTTTTTCTTTTCTTTTTTTTTTTTTTAAAGTAGCAAGTCACTTTAACACTGTAAAAATGAATATTTAGTAACATGCTAAGACAGTGTTTAAAACTAGAAGTACAATCATTTAACTGAATGGTGTATTTTATCAGACCTCTGCCCCATTGTTAAATGTGTTTAGGCTGAAACTGTTTACAAAAATGACTAAAGGTAATCATTTGCACCCAGTACTTCAGATAACAGAAGAATCCTCCCATCCAGAGCTGGCTGCCAGAAAAATAATTTTAATGTAACATTTAATCTTCTTTAAAGTTTTAGTGCTTGTGAGAGATTCCTTGCTGACAGCTGAGAGAACTGAATCTCTGAAGTAAGAGAAGGAGTAAAACATGGGCCTGAGGCATGCAAATGTCTCCTAACAGCCTGCAGAGCTTTTCCTATCCTACTTTTGGGGCCGAAGACTACAGAAGCGCATATGTCTGTATGTTATCAGTTGCACTCCTTTCTGGCACTACCATCTGGATCTTGAGACATATTGCAAGGCAGTTTTCAACCTCCTTTTGAGAGACAGAGGGTGGTGCTTGAAAGTACCTGTGCAAACTGGCCATAGTATGTCACATTTGTTATCTGTTTGGGACAAATTTGAATCCATGGAACTTCTGTGTTTTGGATTCTTCGAATAGGTGGTTTTGAGATGGGGCTAACAGAGGGCTGTGCTTGCCAAGCATAGATGGTATGTAAAACAGGCTTTATGTCCTTTTTTTCTGCTCAGACTTTGGCCATCCCTCCAGCATTTCTGGATGTTTGACAACCCAGGCGGAGTGCAAACTCCACATGGGCTGTAGATGTCTGACAAAGCTATTGTCACATTACTTTATGCAGTTCCTGCAAGTCATAAATGAACAATAGGCATATCTAAACTGAAGACTGAATTTGGCCTCTTGGTATTCCATTTTGAGGTAAAAATCTATTAATCAAATTTTCCTTTAAAAAAAAAAAAAGTAATCTAAGGGTACACACAGATGTCTTGAAAAAGATTTCAACCAAAATTATCCTTAATATAAACTTCCCTTAACCTTTTCATTCACTCAGGAAACTGTTACAACTGGGAAGATTATCATTAGTACAAAAACTGTACAACAGATATTCTAAAAGGGAAGATTATAGTAAGTCACACTGACTGAGAACAATTCTTATTTAGGAAGGAAAAGTAAGTTTTTTCTATTAATGACAAAAATTATTCAGCAGTTACTAGAGAGGTTCCTTAACGTTCAGTCATTGGACCAAGATTAGTTCATATTTTTATTAATATTCAGGGTAAAAAGTAAGGATGTGCTAAAGCCGTATGTTGACTGCATGAATCTGGAAGGCATTGTAATATAAAGGTTTGGAAAGATCTGCAGGAAAAATTGGATTACTTTAAAAACTCTGCGGGGAAATCAAGTCCTCTGCGGGCTTAGCTTTGTCATCTTATTCAGGCATGTCTATTATAGGATTGAATCAGGCATATTTTATATTGGCTTCTATGTCTTTAAGCATTTCTGCAAATTACTTGGGATTCTGAACAAGGAATGGCTGTTGTTGGGAGGTGCATCTGGAATATATTTTAAATTTTTTTCTCTCCCATTTTGGAATTTTTCTATTTTGTGCATGTTGAGTGCCCATATAAAATTCTATTAGGAGAATCTATATTTCTTCAAAATTTGTCTTAACAAACCTTCCCTAATATGTTTCGTTTTTTGTTTTTTTTTTTTTTTTAATTATATTCCAGGTACAATGGTCTTGCATGGGCCCGCTCCAGTGATATTAACTTGTTTTGGCTTCTTTTTCCAAAAGTGAGTCTTTAATTGCCTTTAATATGCAATGAAGAGAGAATAGTCCTCTGTCTTTAGACACATGCATTCATCTTACTTTTAGATTAGTTGTTATCCAAATCAGTGTCTTAAATGATTAAAATGTTTTATGATCCAGAGTTCTGTCTCTCTCTCTGGCCTCTTTCATCTGGAAAATATATTTGCAGATCTGTTTTCTCAAGCTGCCGTGGAAGTGCATTTTAAATCCTCAGATCATCTGACCTGTTTCACTGCTCTTAGCTTAGAGCTTGATCCTGCTGAATCATCTGAAATATTTATATGATTCCAGCCTGATGACTGTGTCATTCTGTACTAATTTTCTGTGCAAATGTTCCTGTCACTTTTTTTATTTTACACTTTGCATTCTGACACTTAAAATCCAGGATAAAATCCCTACTTCCTTATTCTTGCATTAGTATTGTCACATGTCTATTCTGCTTGGCTCAAAAAATATGTTGACCCAGCATTTCTAAATCAATTATCTCACTTTTTGACTTGGCCCCATTTACTTTCTCTTAATGTTATTGCTTACACTGCAAATGTTCAGAGTTCAGCTGTGCTTTTTTACACATTTGGGGCACATTATAGGAACATCCAATAGACTGAATGACCTGATGATCATATGGCAATGCCAATCTAGTCTTAGTCCACAGTTTTGAGATATCTCTGAGGAAGACCTGTTCATCAATAGCTACGATGGCTGAGAGAACACCTAGATGTCAGTGTACCACGTGGTCCTTTGTAATTAGTGTAATGCTGTCATACCAGATGTAGATTAATACAATGCTCTGCATGCTTTAATGATCTCTGCTATGAAGAAGTTCCCTTATAAATATTATGTCACAATATTATTTACAGTGTTCATTTTCCAGACGTTCACTGACATCATTAGGAACATGGTAATCAGGTTTTGGCCCTCTGTTATTATACATATCTTACAAAGGGGGCTAAATACTGATGTGATGCCAACAAATATGAGGACAATAATACGAAGAGGTTCTTATCTGTATACACTATTACCTATAGTTTCCATACAATACACTGTCTTGTGTTCCAAGAAAGCAAGTTGTACGCTATATATAAACCTAGAAAAAATAACTTCCCCTAATAAACACTAAATCTGTCAATTTTGTATTAAGGAAAAAAATAAGCTTAAGACCATGATCTCTGACAGCAGGGAACAAGAATTACTCCTACATACCACTGGCTACCGTGTTTAACAGCTCACTGCTTTCAGAAGAAATAATGCACCACTTATAATGAACCAATTCAACCACATCATCATAAACAAAACTCTTAACTTCTTAATTTTAGTCCTTAGGTGCTTACTCTTAATGTTATAATGATGGGATTACAGTACAATGATTTAAAAAGTACAATGGGTATCAAAGTGTAAAATTTACCCAATTAAGCTCCATCAGTTAGATCTTGCTCACAACCTAACCCTTTTCTTCCACCATGCTTTGTTTCTGTACATACATCTGTGAAAGCCATTGAATAACCCTACTGGTTTTTCAGTTCCATGGAATGAAGCTCTGGCTGGCCAGTTGGTCTACCAGTCATGAGGCTGGTTATTTAAACCTAGCCTTAATGAAATTTCCTAATCGGGAACTAATTTGTCGTGCATGATGTTATGTCAGAC
This sequence comes from Pelecanus crispus, assembly GCF_030463565.1. Classification (NCBI taxonomy): domain Eukaryota; kingdom Metazoa; phylum Chordata; class Aves; order Pelecaniformes; family Pelecanidae; genus Pelecanus; species Pelecanus crispus. The sequence goes on from NC_134644.1 coordinate 68,662,405, forward strand.
TTGCTCTGTTCTAATCCCAGAGACATTTATGTTTCATTGGTGCAAGAAATGACTGCTTTAGCAATGAAACTGCAGTCATAATTTAGAAATCTTAGTATCTGCTGGTAGCTTATAGTTTTTCCCTGAAAGATAAAAAGAGCTCTGTTCAGGTAAAAGTAAAAACAAACTGTTTGTGTTGAAAGAGCCAAAAGTCTTTTTTTTTGTAGTAGTAGTAGTAGTTTATGACAGAATCATTGTAACTCTTGTTTTAGTCTATTATGAAATGTGCTATTTGTTATGCTGTTTTGCTAATGTAAGTACTAATCACGGTAACAGCAACAATACATATAATAGTACTCATCAATATTTTAGGTCCCTTGAGATGTTTATTAAGGAGAAAACTTACCCAAATAGCAGGCAGTTTTATCCTTAACAAAGATCTCATATATTAATTTATAAACTAGAAGTTACCCAGTGCATTTGGCATGTGCAATGGTTAATACATTGAATGGGGATGTTAACTTCTGGAGTCACCTGGGTATCTTACTTAGCTGCCATAAACCTGCTGCAACTCCCTTGGCTTAGCTGCCTGTGTTGGAAAATACCTCTCTTCACATAGTTATGGTATGTAGTTACTGTACGTGTATGCACTGTAAAAGTGCGCAGTTTTTGCCTGTATCTTTCCATCTTCAGAAAACCTCCAATATAGTTCAAGGCTATTTGCTTTACTATGAGGGTTCTGTATTGCATGGTGTATCCATACAGTACAAGAAAGAGGGTTTGCTGGGTTATATTTTGAAGACCTCTCACAACATTTTCTGTCTGTGAGTTTAAGGGGAGATCACTAATTCCTGTCTCTGAAGACTGCTGAGAGAAGAACCTTGTTTGGTGCTTGTCCTGGACTTGCATAATAGCACGGCAGCAAAAGATAGGAAGAGAAATTAATGTTAATAGACTCAAAAACTCATGCAAAAGGCGGGGGGGGGGGGGACGGGGGACGGGACACGGGACACACGACGACGGGAGGGGCGGGAAGGTCACCTAAGACTATAAAGAATAAATTCCCAGTAATGCGACTTTCAAAGTCTTGGCCTACAGCCAGCTGAATGTTGGTGCATACCAGGTGGGCTGACTCCTCAGTTTTGAACAAGGGGGTTCTGTCATTGCCCTTGTGCAAAAGCACGCAAATTCACCTGTACACACTGTGGATGAA